>NC_135251.1:10774071-11077101 GCF_964204865.1 Styela clava | reverse complement strand
TACCTGTTAATTTGTCGTATAATCATATTTAAGAACTTCAAATATTCGAAAGAAGGTAGAATGTTCTATATGCTAAGAAATATGATTTTCACTACTAGTAACGCACTGTCCCAAGATGATAAATTTCAAAACGTTTTCGTAATAAATGAAAGTAATAGCTTTATAGCGACAACAACGATCTTTCACCGCTGAAAATTTTAAGCTATTGGTCCAGTAGTTAAAAGAAATGCTATTTTATTCCAACTACAAAGAGAAGAATAACAACAATACCAACGATGTAACAAAATGATCCATTACTTGTCCAAGAATATATAACAGATAAGAAAATTAATGGTAGAGCACTAATAGGATTGCACTGACACAATTACTAAAAAGATATGGTTTGAATTTTGAAATTATTATTTGAGATTAAGGTAACGGATAACGTAAGATCTAAACGTACTTGTTTAATAAAATTTGAATCAGTGCCTACAATTTGTGACAATCAGAATGTCAGAATTAGTATTATCACAGGCAAAATGGTTCATGTTTAACCATTTGAATATAAAAATAAAAGAATTAAGTCTCCGCGTTACTTATAGCAAACCCCTGGTGTTATTTGAATGGCGAATAGTTAGGGACGTTGCTTAGCATAGAGTGCACAAAGTGAAAAATTTAAGTAAAGTAAAACCGGTTAAGGAAATGATACATATGATGTGAAATAATTTGACGATGTTTTGTTTTTGTTTCAAAGGCAAATTAAATTTTTTTTTTCAAGATTTTCCTATTTTACTGCGATAATATTTATGTAATGTTAGTAAGTTCCCATTATTGTGCGATTGTACAGTGTACTACAACACCTACATATAGGGTCAGATACTGGCTAGTATTAACAAAACATCCTTAAATTAAAAGAGCAAGTTATTGAATGAAATTAAACAACACGACCAATGGAATTAATTATAATGACATTCTTGAGGCGAATTTACTAGCAGGAAATTGTAATTTTATCTAACGGTTGATAATCTCAGAATACCTAGAAGTTCATAATGTTCAAGATGAAAACCAAGGGGTTAACTTACTTGTTTGTTTGTTTTCAGTAATGAAAATGGCATATACAGTGACATTTTCATAAATAATGTAAAGATTATGAATTCTAATAGTGTTTTCCTTTTTCTGTTAGTCAAGTGACGCGTATATATCACAAACGGGTTTGAAGATATTTCATCTTGGGAAAAAGTATTGAGACATGGCAACACGCCTTGGGGATCGGCCAGACAAAAAGAATTCCCTAAATCACAGTTGATGAGAAAAATATCATAGAAAGCTCGAGAGCAAATTTTTGTTTTAAATATTTTATACATTGAACAACAGCTACATGCACTCCAAAGAAGTTGAATATTGAGCAGTTTCTGCCAAGAAATTGCTGACTAAACGTATTGTTATGATAACCAACTGCAATAAAAACATCACCTTTAACACAATAACATTGTTTTGTGAGTGATATTTAGTGATATTGAAAATCAATATTGGTGTTATAGGATTATGTACGTAAGATCTACAACATACGTATTCACGCAACTAATAACAACTCTGCTACAAACGCCTACATTTTGACTCTTTATTCAGATAAATTTGCTGAAAGCGCAATCCTAGTTCACACCAATAGAATCAATTTTAAGCCGCCATTGGTCTTTAAATATATTGAAATATACCTATACTTAAAACTTGCATCAAAGAGAAAAAGGCCAGTAGCATGATTCGAGAATGAGACTAAAGTCATATTACTCTTGCACGTTGGCAAAAATATTAGAACATGTCAACATTGCACTGGAAATCAGCTAGCTGATAAGAAAATATTTTTTTTAAAGCTCGGGTAGTGCAAAATATCAGTTTTTTTTTATTTCTTTATATATGGAGCATTTCCTATCAAAAAATAGCGGACAAAAGGTATTGTTATGGTAATCAACTGCAATGAAATCATTATCTCAGTGTTTTTTATCATCTGCAGTTCCGGTAAACGTATGAAATCATCATCTTTGTGTTTACTATCATCTGCAGTTTCGATACTTCAATATTTCAAAACACAATAACATTATTTTGTGAGTGATGTTTGAGAGAATCGAAGATCAATATTTATGGATAGGATTATGCGCGTTAGAGTAACAGCTTCTGTTTTTACGCAACTAATAACATTTCCGCTGCAAACGCCTCAATTGTGAAGCGTTTAAAAAAATTCAAAATATTTTTTGATAAGTTTGATGAAAGCACGGTTGAAAACTACTTGTAACAAAGAGAAAAATAAAATGTTTAATGGGAATTAACGTCTAGTCTAACGGTAGCACATATTAAAATACTTTTAGGGCCAGAATCAAAGAATATATATTATCTATATCTGATATAAAACAAGTTAAGTAACATTTGCCCACGGGAAATACTACACAAGCATCAATTGGAAATAAAACTTTCATGCTGCAGCCAATACCTTCGTTATCCATTATACTAATTAGCCTAATTCACTCACTTTACTACTTAATCGTTTACACATCAGGTTCGAATGTAACATTTAAGTTTAGGAATGCATGAAAGTTGGCATTAGTTCACTACATAGTTTACATGTTTAGATGCCAGTTGTAACAGATGATTGCAATTTGTAATATTTTGCATGATCCTGAGCAAATTGAGATTTTCCTATTTTGACACGACAATATTATACCGAACGTCAATTACGTAGGCTTTAATTACGCATTTCATAATAAACACAATAGCTCTTTCACGCAGCTTGCAGGCCAATGTATGAATATTAAATAGTGCACAGAACGAAACCTCTAAGCATTACACATAAAGGGGTCATGTAACGTGCTTGACACTGTCCCACGTTTGACTGCTTGTAATTTTATTACTGAATAAAATGGGAAACCCCAGCAATTGTGCTACTGAATGAAATGGGAACCTAATCGGAAATTGGTCATACTGCGTCAAGTTATACATAAGACGCTGCATACGGTATTTCAAAGAAATAATAGATTTGATTTTGGGCTAGTTGAATTGTTTCCTTGAACTCAGCATGCGAAACCAAATGAATTTCAAGCTTAGTTCGTTTGCCATTAGTTTCATAATGCTGTTGTTAATAGTCGATTTGGTTTGATGTTCAGGATCAAAGTTGTTTTTGTTATAAACTGTTATAATGTTATTCTATAGTGGAGTAGATTAGTACATAGCTCTATAGTACAAGGGTGTGCCACCTTTAATACAGTAGAGCCACATTCAGATAACTGGGAGCAATCACGAGCCGCACTTTTTTACCACAAGCTTTCAAGTGGTTGCAGGCACAAAAATGTTGGGTATTTATCTTTTGACATTCGTTGTTCGCTTCGCACAAGCTAGCTGTTAGCGCATTGTAACGTCATACAATTGGATAGGTATAGGCTTTGCAACGCAAAGAGATTGAGATAACTCGCGTGAATCAGATTAAACGGAATTAGAATTTCGTTAAGCGGGACGCACACAACTCAAAATTGCCACGTCTCTACTGGCTGCACAATTATACCTTGTGGGACGCATTTGGCCCGCGGGCCGCAGGTTGCACAGCCTTGCTATAGGATAGCTTAGCCTTAGAATACTGGATTTTTCTGGGAGCCATATGCCATCATCAAAAGAGCCATCCATGGCTCGCGAGCCATGGGTTCCGGACCCCTATGTTAATATATGTTGCATGAGTCAGTTCTTTTATTATTTCGAATACTTTTTCTTTTTCATACATGAGACACAACTAAGCTTTAATATAAAGTAGAGTAGGACAATGACATTTGGAATACGGTGTCTCTTTCATACGTTAAAAATAATAAATTGTTAAATACGTAGAATGAGCCAGGTTTAATCAAATTCTCAATACTTTATTAATTACTAATCTGTCAAGTCAATTTTTTGCTATTTTGCAAAAAAGTTGCTCAAAGGAAGATAACGTACGCTTACGCAGAAGTTAAAAATATTGACATTTCGGCAAGTACAAAACAGATCACAGCGATGTGTAAAGCTACTGAATGCACACAGAATCATGGTGGTGCATTAAGCGCCAATAAATATCAGCTGGCATCAGTTCAAGCTAATTTGATGAAGATCTAGGTATTCAATTCTGTATAACTGAAATTATGAAAAAGCGAGGCATGATAGATTTATGTGTTTTTGTCGTCTAAATGAGCCACATCTCTTGGCATTTGCAATACCGTTACTTTGTCATATATCAGTTATATCAGACTGTTGAAAATTTCAATAATGTGCCTTCTTTATATATTATGAATCACTTATCTGTTTAATAGGTTGTATAAGAGTATAAAAGAACTTTAGATATTTAAAGGCAGATGAGATGATCTATACGCTAGCAGTGGTTTTAAAACGGGAATCCACGGCACTTTTAGGTTCCGTCAGTACATTACAGCGTTTTCGCAAGTTTACATTTAAATCCGAGAGTGTATTGTTTCAATATAATACCTGTTATATTAGGTTTGAAACTATTATTAAACTTGCAAACGTTAATATTCAAGATAATTTTGTTTTGCCAGTATTAGGTTTATTTTCATTTATACTTATAGTTCATACAATTGAGACAACAAAAGACAATCAACCTATTGTACAGAGGTTTATCGAACGTCCTGATTGTTTCGTTGGGTAACGCTCCACTAAAAAGGATGGAAACCACAAAGCTATGGAGAATTATTTTTAGCAACTGTTTGATTCTACTCTTTTTTCCTGTCCATGCAATGACGCAAAGTAAGTAACAGATTCTCAAGTTTAAATTCCTATTAAGTTTTCAAATGTATAACTAGGCCTGGCCAATATGAATCGAATCGAATTGCCGTCGATTTTTTAAGCGAAATGTTGAGGTGTTCCGCTCAAATATTTTATTGATGCCTTAGTTTTAACACGAAATGCTGACTCTTTGTTGGGTGAGTCAATGATGAAACAGCTTTCTTATTGTGTGCGACAATCAACCGAATTAATTGAGTTATGTTTAATTAATTATGTTGTCAGTAATTTGTGTGCCTGGAATACCCATTACAGTGAAAAAACACATACAATTACATATTGGATTCGATTTGAATAAAATATTCGATTCTGAAGTCATCGGGTAGTTGTAAATGTCCATATCTAATTACAACTAAATATAGCAGCTCGTAACACTGATGATAAGGATGAAAAGTTGCAAAGTGGAGTTTCTAATGTCTTGCCTTAAAATTTAGATGCGAACAACATTATTCTTTACCAAGACATGGAACTGTATTTTAATCATATGACTTTGAAAACTCACGCCGAGAGTAAGAAAATGTGCGAAGAAAGAGGGTCGGAGTTAGTTATAATAAAAGACTCACAAATGAACGACGCCATTGTACGAGAGCTCGATAGAGTGTAAGTATTAAATAAGGCTTCAGCTATGTCCTAACTCTATGAGATAAAAACCATGCACCAAGCAACAAACAGCCTGGTTGTTGACGTTCAGTCTTTAAAAATGTATCAAAAAAAAATTATAAAACCTTTCTCAAAGCAAGTCTAGCTACTCAATGATCAAGATTCACGAGATATCAACTCGATGTGGGAAGTTTGCCTATTGAGTGGGAAATTCGGATATTATATATAAAGGGAGGTCTTGTAATAAAGGCACTGATGTTCAACATTGCTCAAAATGGCAAACTACTGATTTTCGTAGCCTTGTTGGCTTTAGTACCATTCCAACTACGCCACTGTTATCACTGAGCAATGACTGATCAGAATCATCTTATCATAGAGTATAAAGTAAGGTATTTTGATAACAGTGTTCTGTTTTGTTTGTTCTTTTGAAATTAGTCAAATGATAATCAGGAACGAAAATCCACATTCGAATATCAAAATTATTTGTTTATCTTGGACTGATTACTGCAAAAAAACATTGAAGTAATTTCTAAATACAATTTTTATTATTATTTAAAACTTTAAAGCTTCGCTGAAGTTTGATTTCAAAGAAAATTTTATTAAACCCCCGAATTTGGCGGAAATCTTCAGTCTACTACAGTCATGATAAATATTTAGATCTGTTGTTGTTGTATTTGTCATTACATTCAAATTAAGCGGAAAAGCTACTTACATCATTCAAATTTACGACAATATTTTCAATCATTTAAAAAAAAATTACTGCAACCGAGCAAACTTAAAAAGGCAAGAAGGGAAAAATATTTAGTCGCCCGCCTAGGGCACTTAAAATGAAAAAGCTAAAAAAAATAGTGATCAGAAGTGTTTGTAAATACGATTTGACACCAAATATTTTAAGTCAACTCTGCCGTAGCAAAGTTGAACGCAAGAACATTCCAAAATCTAGATTTTTAAATATAGGTATTTAAAATACTGAATCTCGTACCAGAATGAGCCATTTGTCAACATATCACAATAACCGAATACATGTGTAACAATAACGGGACTAGACTCGAATTCATTAATACAATGAATATTTACAACCTGATTTAAGTCTAAATAGACATTAACAGAGTGCCTAAATAATATATATAAATGGTTCCGAAAATTTCGTCAGATTAAGATATTTACTTGCATTCAGAATATCTTCGTCAATTTTTTGTAGAGGTATTTATTTGTCGTATGGATCGACTACTTTACTATACTGGGTATATTAATAACGAAAACGTGTATGATAAAAATTAAAACTAGAAAAATATTTATTTAGGCATACAAGTTCAAGTACATATCAATATAAACGTTACTTCATCGGTCTGAACGACATCGAGAATGAAGGAGAATGGGTTTGGTCAGATGGCACAAGAGCAAGTTACACCAACTGGTAAGTTCAAAATATAGCTAACCATATGTCAGATACGTTAGCTTATGATGAAATTACCAATTCGCTCTCGATTCAGAAACAAGTATCGTATTTGTTTCGTTTATCTAATTATCGGAGTAAATTTGGAATCTGAGAGACATTTATTGAGACAATTATTTGATCCATGAAGCACTAAATTTTGTAGTGAGACATTTAATAGGTACCTTTTATTTTTGTGTTTCTTGAATTGAAATCAGTAAACTACGTCGCATTTTAGTCAGAAATAGCAATTTGAAATTTTTGTCCAAGATTAAGAAGCACCCGAAGGTATTGGATTTGAAGACAATATGACGAAAAATTGCTTATATGTCTTTCCTTTCCGTTTTCATATTCGTTTGCACCAAGTTTGCTTAACAAAACGGCGAACAAACACGAATGAGGCGAGAAAAGGAATTAATATCGGGTCGCATAGAATTCAGAGTAAATTTGAAAAAAAAAGTGATAGACTTCGGACAAAAGTACTGAAAGTTCGAAACCGTTTGGTTCTTTATTTGCGGAAAAATGCATTTTTACCACAACCAAAAAGCCGCTCCAACAATAAAACGAACAATAATAACAAAAACGATTTAATGAAAACGAAATCTTAGCTGGTCGCATTGGGAAAAAATTAATCATACATAATTATGATATTTATATTTTTTTAATGTTTGACCTTATGTAGAAAATGTTTTTGCTGGAACGAATTAGATCAGAATATAATATTTATTTCAGTTCATACTCTCACTCTCTAGTAGTTTTTCCCTTTTCTCGTTTTCCAAATAAAAAACCGCGTGCAGGGCGTTCTATTCCATTTTGCTTTACATTACCAACTTTCATAAAACTCCAAAAAGTTTGTATTTGTAGATTAATTTTAATATTGACTGTTCATATTTACTATGAATATGTTACATATGCAGGAATTGAATTCGATGACACAAACTATTCAAAGATTTTCAGTATTTACATTTCATTTCAAAGATCATTTTTCTGCGAATTCGTAATAATAGTTATATTTGATATGTGATCAAGACTTCCGCTTTTGTAAATTGCTCTTCCGTGTAGCTGTTCCCTTGTCTTGATGACATCGTGTCATTTTCTATCTATTGATGCCATTGTCATGTAAAGAGAAAACTTCATATATATATCCGTAGCCCGTGTTAACTCGCAACTCTTTTGCCTTTTCCCAGTTTTAGTTCAGCACAGCATACCTTACATGCCTAAGAGTAAGTGCATGCAGCTGTATTGGACAATATTCATAGCGGTATTTCATGTTTGAGTGTTTTCTTTTTTCAATACATTTTACAGGAGAACGGTTAAGGGGAAAGAACCAAATGGCGCTGACGAACATTGTGTAGTTGCATTGGAAAAAACATACGACCACACGTGGGCTGATGTTTCTTGCAGTGCGAAGTATTTCAGCATTTGTCAAAAAAGTAAATATCATTTTATGGCATGTTTGCAATTGCTACCTCAATTACTTTGAATGATTCATTTACCGGTGATTATCTAGCTGGACCCAAACTCGCGGATGTGCCTATTCAAAGGTTTTGAGCCTATGAGAGCAAAAAATGAATTTGGTTGTAAGCGCATTAGGTTCATTATTTAGCAGATTAAATTTCAGTCATATGGTATGACTTGCACAATCTATTATTCTTTTGAATTCATTTTGAGATTTCTATTTTTGTTGTAAGAAAACGCGCTCAAAAATATTTAGCTACTCAAAATGCATCCGAATCTATAGTATAGATTAGTAGTATAGACAAGCAAAATTTAATATTAGATATTACGAAGAATGTGATCACAAGAGCGCAAATTAAAGCTTTTCCTATGTTAACTCCACCGCTCCAACTATCGCAGATCGAACAACAATTAATTTAGCGTAATAAAAATGACTGAAACCTAATACCAATCTTTTTAGTTTTATATAAAATCACTATCGTTAGTTCTCAGTAAATATATTCTAAGAAATTAATTTCTGTTGGCCCAACAATCAACACAGGACAATTATTCATCGGCGGTTCTTCGATGTGGTTGAGCAATCTTCAAAATGCGTCATAGTGTAAAATTGGCATGCTACACTATATAATCTCATGCTAATGTTTTAAATGTACCACAATTGATTCTTTCGTCTCAATGGTTTTATTACTTTTTATATGCAGGGTGAGCATTCAAAAATATGCAATATTCAGCAATATTTCACGTTTGCCAAGGTTTCTTTAATTCAGCATATAATAAAAACAGAAACTGCTGGGGTAGACATGCATTGAATTCAATAGATAGTGATGAATTTGCATACAATTACATATTCTAATTCGATTCGATTCTAATTTTCAGTGCCAAGAGACTGGTTGTAATATTTAATGTCCTGCGTTCATTTAGATGCAGACACCATCATCTTTTACCAAGACACTGAACTGTATTTCAATCATTTGACGTTGAGAAATTACATCCAGAGTAAGAAGACGTGCGAGGAAAGAGGAGCGGAGTTAGTTACGATAAAAGACTCACAAACCAACAGCGTTATCATACGTGAGTTAAATACAGAGTAAGCATTATTGTTTTCTTCCACTTTTAACTTTACGTGACACTGATTATCTTCCCTACAGACATATGACATCATCCCTAGGTAAAAACGAGCAAACGAACATTGGTATTTTTGACGCTTCAAATTACCTCAATGCACGTCGCGGAATGAGAGTCGGTTTTTATAAAATTTACCAATGCAAGCTGAGAGCAAACGTTTGTAGTCAGATGAACCGGAAGTTACGAAATCTTTCAAATTTATTATTGTAACCGAGACGTAAATACGGGTTGGCATTAAACATTTCTATTCAACACTACCACGAAAAAAAAACTTACAGAAAAAAATCTTTAAATTACAGATTTCTACAACAACAGTCTATTTTAAACTGAACAAACTTTATCAACATAACTTAAACATATATTTTTAACTCGTCTTCACTCATGGTATTTGTCAATCTTGAAGCCATCTTAATATATTTTTAATTGTGTGTGAGATACCACGCCAACAGATGAATACATTTAAAAAAATGTTTCGCATTCAGAATATATAAAAACCCTCATTGGTTCTTATATCACATATATTTTTCGTAACAACAGATAACTTTATATAGTAGTATATAACACGGGTATGATTTTAATTTATATACGAAAATATTCACACAGCCGAGCTAGTTCATTTAAAGATGAAGAGCGCCGATACCTGATCAGTTTGAACGACATCAACAATGAAGGTAAATGGGTTTGGTCAGATGGCGAGAGTGCAAATTATACCAACTGGTAAGTAAATCGAAGACTTTATTGTTTAAGTATTTGCTATCGCGTTTGAATATAAAAAAGCAGAGTAAACCGCTCCAACCGTCTGCATAATAAAAACCGCCCCATGTTATGTTGAATACTAGTAAATGTTAATATTCAGCTTTATATTGTGAACTTTGAAGTGAAGCGTTGCAAACGGTTTTTGTGTGTAGGAATTAAAAACTAAAAAATGAACCTCATTCCGATATACAGTTTCTTTCGTGTGTGTATAACTCTGGCATTTCCCCATAAAGAAATGAAAGAGCATGTTGGCGAATATTTATGTTGAATTCATAAATGAGTAATTCTATTTCAGTCTCTCTATATTTTCTAGACAAACCAACATATACAACGAGCAAATTCAAAACAATAGTCCTATTTTAAATATAATTTATGGTCAGGACTTCCGCTTCATAGAATTTTTTTCCACTCATAGAACTTCTCCTTGGCAGTGATAACATATTTATTTCGAGTCTCATTTTATTCACTATCTACTGAGATGTCATACATGTGTCAATTTTGGAATAAACATCTTAGATAAGAACAATAAAATATAATGTATTTAGGTGAGTATTTTGTTTGATAAAATAGACCAATATATCTTAATGTATTTTGCGTAATACTCTGGACCTGTACACGTGTTATCATATTTTGAGATTTTTTACAGGTATAATGGGGAATGGAAAGAACCAACTAACCCTGAAGGGAGAGAAGAAGATTGTGTGGTTACGTTGAAAAAAGCTTTAGCCCGAAAGTGGGCTGACGTTTCTTGCGGTGGAAAGTTTCTTAGCATTTGTCAAAAAAGTAATAATGCCTAAAATTGTGACTTCAATCACAGTTACCCTAATCAGTCACGATCATCTAGCAATGTACATGACCAACGACTTGCATAAATTACATACATGCATATATTCCAAATCTATCATCAATGGGCCGAACAAATGTTCAGCTATCCATTATTAAATTTAATATTTGTTTCAATCAAATTCGTAGTTATTTATTAAAAACGAAATTAATTTCCTTTGGCCCGGCAATCATCATATATGACTGTTGTTTATCGATTGCACATATGATGTACAATAAATGTGTTCAGTCTTGTATATTAACTTAAAATTAACAAAATTCTTTTGTGATGTCAAAATTTTGTTGTATAAGTAATGATGGCGTTGAGGAATTTTCGGAGTAGAAATAAATTTTCGAGGCTCGAATATTTGATTTTATAGCACATTTAAATTAAAAAAATTCAATTCAAAGAAATGTTGACTCAGTCGAGAGTTTATGCACTTCCAATACTTTATTGAATAAGTAAAGATGAAAACAAGAGCGCACCTGTTTCGGTTTTCGGAAAAGGTGCCAAGCTTAAATCAACATAAAGCATTTTCTTATTTTACTTTAAACAGAACTCATATTCAACGAGAGCGGGAACTGCAAATATCATTTCAACGCTTTGGACAAAAGAACTTTCTACTACGCTCAGACATATTGTCATAAAATGAATATTAATGCAACCCTTGCAATGATCAAAACAGAAAAAAATCATCAATACATAGCAGAAGCGATTAAGACAAGATTTGGTTCAGTCAATAATATGACTTTCTGGGTCGGTGCAAAGAAAGACAGTGTTGATTCATGGAGATTCATTGACGGCACGCCATTCTCTAACGGTGGATTTGATAAGTGGGCAAATAATCAACCGGGAGCCGGGAGTAAAGTATATCTCAATTCTAGTGTTGAAGCATCAAACACAGATCTGCTTTGGTTTTCTGGAACAAATGATAATAAAAGAGGTTTTATTTGTGAATTACCAGGTCTGTGCAAAAGGTCACCGTGGCTGCATTTGCCTTGTTTTGTAACTGAGACCGAAACAAATGCATAATAAATATTGAGTATTATAGGCAATTGGAGATATTGAGTTAAACACTTTTTTCTCTCAACCTGTTATATTAACTTCATCTTTATGAAGGCAGATGTCTTCTGTCGTTGCAATCTTTTTGCTAAATCAATCTATAACAATTTTTTTTACCTAATCTATAACAATCCATCACTATATTATTAATTGTTGTTTCATATCTTAGTCATTGATCCTTGTCGCTCAACGCCATGTAGAAATGAAGGAAGATGCAAAAGTATGGGATGTCAGATGAAATGTAGTTGTGACAACGGATACAGCGGAAAATATTGTGGGCATGGTGAGAAATCAATTTTATATTTTAAGAAAATGTAATTTGTATCAAACACACCGAAAATCAAGCATATATATTTATAGAGAGAGATATGTATATTGTACCTAAGTTATTTCATTGTTGCTCGTTGCATAATTCATATATTTCAAAGCATTTGAATGATTTATTTGAAGGAAGCAACAGGAATCGTTCAAATTGTTGAATATTGTAATGAACCCAATTGACTAATATTAATTTTAATTTAAAATAATTGCCGTTAAACTGAAGTGAACAAAATGAATAATCAGTTTTGTCCGTTTAAATATTTGATCGTGGACTCATTTTTATGGTTATAATTGTAGTCAATTTTGCACGGCGGGTTCGTCTTTGTTGGTTCAGATTGATGGTTGGCTTTATGCAATCGTATGGCCATAGTGTGTGATGGGTTGGCTTTATGCAATCGTATGGCCATAGTGTGTGCATAACCTTTTATTATCAAACACTCCAATTCTCCTCAAACATACCTAAACTGAACACTTTTTCATTACTTGTTACTCGTTTTAGACAAATTGTCCATCACTGCGACTCAATCGAATATTATCACTCTCATTGGCGAATCAGTGCGAATAATTCTTGAAGTTGTGTCTGAACTCGGGGAAGTCGATATCAAACTTTACAAAACTGGAAATTCAAATGTCCTAAATAAAACATCAGTCGGAAATGGAAGCGTTAACTTTAAAATAGGCCCGATGCGTTCAGCTTCTGAAGGGCAAGAATACACTTTCAAAGCAGTGGCAGGAGATGTTAAACGAATTGTTAACGTAACGATAGTTGTTCACGGTAAGCATATTTACAATCTCCCATAAAAATCGCACAAGGTTATGTGGCAAGTGACTTTATAAAATCCATATTCTCGGCACATTGAAAGATAAACAATTGATAGATTGGGAGGTCTTTGTTTTTATCAAACGTGTTACCTATTGTTTTTGTATTTTAGACAATTTTTCTTTTCTGTCGTTGAATTTCATTAAAAAATTATTACTGCTAATCTCCAATTGAACGAATTGTTGGGAATATTAAACTTCGAATAAAACGTTAAGAAAACTCATAGAATTCGGGCAATTTATAAAGTTATTTATAATTGAATACTATAGAAGTAACAATGTTTACATTCTCATTCATTAGCATTTTAACATTAACGATATTCTTTCAATTACTACAGAGAAAGCAAATATCACCGATATCATTCCATCCCGTATTGCGATTCCATCAAACCAGAACCAAACAATTACTTGCTACGCTACCGGATTCCCTAGTCCTTCTGTGCTATGGTATTTTGGGGAAGAAGTCGTCCGCAGGAATACGATTTCTGATGTTCACCAGTTGAATTCCTCAGACAAATCCATATTATATTTCAAAAGTCCAGGCGTTGAAGCCAAATTGCACGCTGGAGTCTATACTTGTCGCGTGACAAATTACGTAGGTGAAGACCAAACTAAAGCCGGAAATAACAGAATGGCTAAAGGTAAAATTCATTTAGAGGAACTTTTCCATGAGTTTTATGTCATAAAGTCCAAAATAGATGTGTTTTTTTCTTGAAAACAAACGTTCTCAATGACCTTTTAGAAAATACTATACTTTACTTCGCTCCCAATTCATTTATTTAATTCGATATTTCAATATTTTTTTTATTTATTATTTCAGTTATTGAAATGCCTGAATACTCGGCATCATCAACTAACTGTAGTTCAGGTATTGAAGTCAGGTGGATTCCCGGTGTGGAAGCAACTCATATAAAACACAAGTATAGCATTATTCGTTTGAATTTGTATTAATTTATTATTGGGATGTGATTTATTTTTGAGGGTATTTCCTGTACATTGTTTCATAAATGTATATAAAAGCTTATAAAAATTGCGGGGTTTAGCTACACTATATTAGTACATTAATTCAACATGAATCATTCGGTTACCATTAGATTTTGATTGAGAATGGCATTCTTTTTTTGAACAGGATCACTCTATTGGGAGAGCGCGACAATAAAACGATTGAGGTCACCCCATATGATAATCAAGTGAATACAACTATTTTCACAAACATGACTCAACAATCGCTGTATACTGTGAAGGTATTGTCAACAATTTAATATGCCTAAAATATTAGTCTGATAAAAATAATAATTTTGTACAAGTTGTATTAGTGTTTACTATTAGTACATAAACTTGCTTTCAAGAACCATTTCATCTGTGTTACGTTTGTTTGATAAGAAAAATATCACCACCAAAACATGACCCAAACTAGATAAAATTCAACTGATTACATCAAATATTTGGCTGTTTATACAATAATTTTATCAATCCAACTGATTTCTGTTATTAACTACGACGCCATGATCAAGCACTATTTCAATGTTCCACTTTAAGACGCTCACGACAGTACAATTAATCTGAGTTTTATATATAAAAAGGCATGTTGTATATCTGGATAACTGAAAGACTGATATTTGTTACAATTCATTGTAGATGTCACTCTGTCTCGAAACATGCATACCGAACCCCGGAAAAGGAGTCAAAGTGAAAACAGGCATCGATCAAGCTGGTGTGATACACGATATCAAACTCGAAGAGCATGTGGTCGATAAAACATGTAAGATTTCATGGTCAAACACAAACGATTCGGAATACGTCACTGGCTTCAAGGTAAGTTGTTTTTAATTTTTCTTATAGGAAAGAGTGATCTAATATTCTGGTTTCCCGTTCAATTCAAACTGTTTGTTCTTGACTAGCTGAAACCGTGTACAATAGGACTCATATGTTACATTTTGAGTCGAGGTAATTGGCTTTCCGAGATCATATAGTACATGTTTCACTGTAAATTGAAGAAAAAATAGAACAACGTGGATCCAAAATTTAAGATACAAATTATTAGAAAGAGACTGATTTTTGCTGAGATTTTTTTGTGACATTTCATACAATTAAATGAATCATGCCAGAGAAACAGAAGGAATGAAAATGAATATAAAAATCCATTGTAGGTTTATTGAGGAACTAAAATGGTCCCATATGCAACATTCCTTCATGTTTTTTTATTTTTATTTAATAGGTTTCAGCTTATTCAACTTTGGTCAAAATTGGAACTAAAGATTTGGAATCTAAGAAGTACAACAACACGTTCGATATTCCACTCAAATCGGCTCAGAATTATTCCTTCCATACCAACCCGAATAGAAACTACTCCGTATTCATTCAAGCGATTGCTTGTGATAAACCAGGAATTTTGTCCAGAGCTGTCGGCGATTGCACAAGCGATACAGAAGGTAATGGTTCAGATTTGGCAGTTGTTTACATTTCTCGGCACAAGATTTATTAAACACACAGCGGAACCATGTAGCGGTTTGCAGAATTGTTGTTGTAATGAGGGCATAAATCTTCTTTATTTTATGCCTTCTGAAATAATGGCTTTCCTCATCATAGTTAACTATTCGACAACATTTATATTATCATCCTTTATTTTTTTGACCATTTGTTGGCAATAACTCAAGATGATTCTGATATCCACGCAACGCTCTACACAAGCGAATGTACTTTGAATACCGATGATATTCATCAAAGTTTTATTCAGTATATGACTATGTACATACAAATTGCTGAAATTTTCATATTTTAGCTCCATCGATCGTAGGTGCGCCGAAGATATTTGAGAATGGAAGTGACACGAAAACAAGAAATATTGAAATTCCAGCCATTGACCAGAGTAATGGACCAGTCAGGTAAATAAAATATGTGTGCCTATGCATGCTACATTCGATGTTTTTGTGAGTGTCACCATATAACTAAGGATCAAATATTGTGAAAATATATATGTAGAAATCGAGAAGCTATTATATTTCTCTAATACAGTACAAGTAATGTAAAATGTTGCTTCGAAAAATTTAGTTAGCGGCCGTTTTACCTCCTATACGTTTTTCACACTGCAAATCCCAATGAAATATACATATACTGCTACTAACATATAAGCCATAACCATTAAATCATAAACTGATCAAATTGAAAGCTCTTCATCTGGTGAATCATTCACTTTATATTTTGGTATGAAATTTTAATTCACCGGCCATGGTTTAAAAATGTTCGTTTAATTTTCAGTTGCATCTTTGTTATTGTTGGCATTTATGAACAAAAACAGAACAAGCATTCCTTCATTAACTTTACAATTGAGGATTTGACGAAGGCCGAGGCAAATTCGAAATTATCCAAACCACATGTGGGCATGAAATACATTGCCATAGCAAGGTTCGTACGCACTTGCAGCATATCAAGTTTGTAAGTTGATGAAAACGTTCATGTAGTAAATAAACATAAATATGATTTGAATACAACATTTTTTTGTTATCCGGCTATTATCCGAATATTCTGCAAATATAATATTGTTAGAAATATAATTATTAATATTTCGAACAAATATTTCTATTTTTTATTTATTTTACGGATTGTGTTACTCCTTAGCTCCAATAAGTCAACTCAGTAAGTAGGAATGACATTGACCGTTGCGTTGAATGTGTAGTCACTATTTGTCGGGTCGGGCATTTTGTTCGAATCTTCGCACAAATTTATCAATTTCTTATAACTGTTGGCACATGCTATATATAAAAGTTGATAGGGCCATTTTAGTATTTTTTATCAACTTTTGCTTAAACATTTTATTTTCATTTTAGTTTGGACGTTTCTCTATTAGCACAAGTTCTTGTATATCCCTGACTGAAATTGCTTTCATTAAATAAAAAACAAAAAGAAAGTATTTGTAGTTTCGCAGTCTAGCCTTTATTTCACTTGACCAAATTCGAATTCAATTAATACTATTTTACACGATTTATTTTTTACAGCTCAAACATTCCACTTGAAAGTATTATTGTGTCTCTTGGTGATGATGTGTCAACTTCCTGTGATATTCACAGTGCAGCACAGAACATAAAACGAAAGAAGAGAGAAATATCTCAGACGGTTCTTACTGCAAAAAATTTTCCTTTAAACGCGGGAAAATTTTACGAGTAGGATTTATTGTTCTTACCTAAATGCTTATTCAGTACAATTGAACTCACCTAACTGAATGTAAACTAAAAATTTGACATCTGAATTTATTATTATAATCTGAAAGTCGTAGTTGAAATGTCTTTCGTAAAGTAATCGTCAAGTATCCAATATTTTAGTTATTTCGTTGTCACAACAACTCCTGGTGTGAATGGAAAGATACACCTCGGGATAAGCGCTATACAATCATTCAAAGTTGACGGTAAGAATTATATTATATGTAGCGATCCTTTCATACAGTTGAAAAATGGATTTTTTGCATTGACTGTATGTGGGAGATGTTCTACCTATTTTTAAAAGGCGCGGGAGAAGTTCCGACTTAGAAATTTCCTAATCGGAATAAACCCCCTCAATCGATTAGGCCTAACTAAATGCGCACGTAGACCCGAAATGCGCATATAAATAGTTTGGTTGGCGTGGTCGCTGTGAAAAATAAGACGGGAACACTTTTTATGACATATAGGAACATCTTCTATTTGCCATGGAACTTCGGGGAAAATGTATTTTCTTTCGCTTCAAATGCTTGTGAAAACATTAGAGTGTGTTATTTTTGCGCCATTTCAAGAAAAAAAATGTCATATGTACTAATTTACTGTAACCAAACGTACTCTTAACCCCAAATTGTTATGAAAAAGCTGGAAAAATATTTGTTACAAAAACGGATAATCTGTTCACATATCTAAAATGAAAGCAAATAGTTGGTGTAAGTTATCTATTTTGCCACAAAGTTGATTTGTCGATTATTAAATTTGCATTCTAATTCACAGCTGCTTCAACAACCTGGCTGATAGTAATTATCATTCTTGTGGTCGTTGTCATCATTGCAGGGGCAATTGTCTTGTTTGTCTATTACAAAAGGTAATTATTTATATTTGTTGGTGTCTATTCATTTCTTCCTACCGGATGCGATCATTCGTTTGCTTTATGCTTTTATTATTTTATATTTCATCATATCCAGGCACCAATCATCAAAAAATAAAACGAACGCAAGCATTGCCATGTCCGAAACTGCAACACCAGCAGGTGATGTAATATAAATTCTATTTTGGTCTCCGCCCAACATGCATAATAAATTCGAAATTTCCTCCTGCTACAATTATGAGTAATACTGTAATATCACATTTTAACACAGATTCCTTTTTTTAAAGAAAAAAAAAAGAAAAATTAGGGATTTTACTTCAATGTGTGATTGATTACCTGAATTAACTGTATTAACACGTTGAAAACAGTAGTTTGCTCTAGCGTTTGCGTGATTGGATAAATATCTAAGTTGTTTCTAAAAAGAGCTATTTTGGTTAGATTTGAAAGTTTGTTCAATTTTGTCTTTTAGATTTCGAAAGCGCATATGAAAACGTTCCAAAGGGGGCGGTAGAAATAGAGCCTAAAACAATAATACATGCCAAGTTACTCCTGACCACTTACAACAAAATAAAAACTAGTGACAGTCAAGAGTTTAAATTGCAATTTGAGGTAAGAGCTTCATATCGGCATTTTGAAAATCGCCACATTTTTAACATAAGCTGATGAGTATAAACAGTTAATAAATTATTTTTTTATTGGAATAGTTGTCCACGTATATATTTTATGGTTTAACTCGTGTTTTACTTGACTTTTAGTATAAACTATTTCTTTTAGAAATTGAAGAAATCTATGACGTTGATAAATGAAACAAAAGAAATCGCATCTCGTCCAAACATGATGCAAAAGAACAGATATAAAAACATTCTCCCATGTAAGCAATATAATAGTTAATACATGATATAAAACGACGGAAATTTTGCAATTTTGCAACAGTCATCGCTCATATGGTAGGTTATTGATAGGACATACTTGTAACAAAGGTAAACCGCAAGCGTCAATAGTGCAATATAGTATTGCGTTACATTTTATGAGGTATTTTCAAAAACACGGTTTCAGCTTTTCTTAAAGAAAAGGAAACTTCCAGTGCTAACCACATTGCGTCTGAAGTGCTACTGTATAACAAATACGCTTACAATGCAAACGTCAATAAATTCAGCCTAACATAATTCGATTTTTCAAACATATTTTAGACGATTCCACTCGTGTTGTGCTGAGTGGAGAAGGTGACAAAGACTACATAAATGCTTCGTATATTCATGTATGTATGGTATTGGAAACATCATTTTAATATCATTCATTGTGTCAAATACTATGTGCAAGTAGCGAGATTAAAGTTTTTGAAGGGACGGATATGTTTCTTCTAAATATTGCAAGTACTGCATGGATTTGTAGACTATATGGCGACTGTGACAACGTTTGCAAAGGAATATCAATTCATAAGCTATTTATAGTGTTTATTATTCTTACCATGTCAGTAAGTAATACTTAGTTGCATATTCAATATTGGATTGAAAAAAATGAGTTATAGACTCGAAGCTTTAACAGATTTCGGCACATTTAAAAAACGACTCGTGTTGACAATATCAAATCCGACTCTATTGGCATAGTCAAAGTATTATTTCACGGAAATACCGTCAGCAGCCTATATATATAACGTCGTACAGTATATTTGCTTCACTGGAAATAGTTACTACTAGTTAAATCCTTTCATAGGCTTCTAATTACAATTCCACGAAGTAGGGCAGTTTGATAAACAAATAGAGGTTCATAGGTAAGTGATCGGAATTCACTAAACGCCGTTCCCTTTTAAAATAATATGACGGGTAACAGGTAATCTGATCGTAACTGGCTATTACGCGAAGTAGCAGTGCCAAGGGAGCTGATTAAAATCGGGAAACTATGAAAACACTACCGCGTCTTAACTGTTAATAATTGACCAACCAACGATGATTGACACGGAATGCAGCGACCAGCTGTGAACATGGCCGTCAAAATCGTACTAACGTTAACCGGACTTAAATATGCTTGGTTATGTGGAGAAATAATGAAACAAACCACTCATCGGCATCAATATTGAACCCAAGAATGATTTAAATACTGTATGTCGAATCGAACATTTACAAATAGGCTATAAATCCACGTTACGAGGAAGTACTGATCCGGACAGAAAACAGCCAGTAGCCACAAGCCGGCTCGCAAAGCACAGACACGGTCACAAAGCAAGTTTTGCCATTGTGGCGTAATAATTTCAACAGAAATGATATGAACCGTTACATTATCCAATCAATGACCCTTAAGTATATGAAGTCCTGGACTTCTCCTTTGTGTTTCTTGCTAAAAATAAAACATAGAAGTGATATTCCAACTGACCTATTGCGATCCCAGTTGTTTTGCAGAGGCAATTTACAGAATAATTGATTCCGGTAATACCAATTAAGCTTGTCCAATTGAATATTGTAAACCTATTGCGGAAATAATTTATAATCGATCAATGTCCTAAGAACCGCCCAAATGTCCTGTCTGCGCATCCTTTTCGAAGGTTAAATTACATACTACATTCAATTAGGTTGAAAATAATTCTGAGCAAGTTTTTTGATGCAACAAGTTTTGCTGAAAATAAAAATCAGAAATCATTTTTTCAGGGATATGAAACCCGCAATAAATTCATTGCAAGTCAAGGACCTTTGCCGAATACCGTGAATGATTTCTGGAGGATGGTAATTGAGCAAAAATGTACTGTGATTGTTATGTTAACCGGGTTGTTAGAAAGAGGGAAGGTGGGTACTGCATTTATCTTTGAATAACGCATAAATTGCTTTTTCATATTATTATTGAATGTGTTCAAACACGTGTCAAAATTGCACGATATAGCAACAAATGGGTTTATCATTGTCATTCTCGTAAAACATATTTTTAAAAATATTCCTTTAAATATACTTTTATGAAATCGATAATAGCCAATTTCACGGAGTTAAAATTCATTTAAAAGCTTTGGCGGTTTGTGAACGACAAACTTTCTCTACTTAGTCGTTTAGCGTATCATAAATTGAGACATTGTTGGTTAATATTTTCACCAGCTTACTTATGACTACAACTCTTATGTTTAATTTATTTCCAGAAAAAGTGTGAAAAGTATTGGCCAGATGTTAACAGAACAGCATTGTATAAATCAATTTCTGTAAAGACTGTCAATGAAGAACATGTTGGAAGTAATATAAAAAGAACGTTTGAAGCTACTTCTACTGACGGGGTAAATCTACAACAATAAAGTATAACTTCGTTTCATATATCCAACAAAAATTGCCAATATCGCTTACTATCCTATTCTGGATGAAGTTGCAGTTACAAGTATTGACAGTTGTGATATCCGGATAAGCTTTATCAAAACATCTCGTAAGGTTCGAATACCGAGGCGATGATTATGTAGCCTACGAGTTTACCATTGCAGTATTACCATTGTCATTGCAGAGTGATTCACGTAACAATTGATTAGTCTGGACTTTTATATCTCTCGAATCCAACTATCTGAGATATTTTTAGATGCAGTAAAATCAATCTTATTCTATGATTGTGCTGTGTAGTATATTCCGAATCAAACAAATTCAAACGATTCCACTGTTAGAAATACCGATTTTTTGTTTCAGCCGAAGCAAACCATAACTCATTTTCAATTTACTACATGGCCTGATCACGGAGTCCCTGTAACAACATCAGGGTTTTTCAGACTTCATAAAGCAGTTTCTGAAATTAATAGTTCAACACCGATAATAGTTCATTGCAGGTAAAGGACGAACCTGTTGAAAATAATGTATAAATTAATTGAAAAACAAAGGGTGCTCCCGTAGTATGTACACCAAGATGGCGCGCAGTCTGAACATTATCTGTATCAGGTTATGATTCAGGTTGTGCGCCATGTTGGTACACATACTACGAGAGCGCCAAATAAAGATCTTGTCCCATTCAGTTTTGTTAGCACCATATTAATCACAAAACTTTACGTTACATATTGATATTATATCTTCAACAATATATATCTTCGTGACTATCAAAATCATTTTCATTGCAAAACTACAAAATACTCACAAATACAGTTTTTAACCTATTGATAAGACGTGCATTTTAAATAAATTCCAAGGTAGCCATCTTCTGTATTGCTTTTAGACCAGAGCTTCTAAACTTTGCAGATACCTTGTTATAATACTCAATTGGAAATGACAAAAATATACGAGAGCTGTTAGATTCCATGTTCGGCGATATTAAGACTCAATGACTTAGTAATATCGTGATTTAGAAAACTGAAGTCAATATTTAATATATTTATTTTACAGTGCTGGAGCCGGGAGAACCGGTACGTACCTTGCGTATGATTATCTCCTGAATCAAATTGAGAAAGAAAACGCTTTTGACGTTTATGAATGTGTTCATACATTGAGAAAACAAAGAGTAGATATGGTCCAAACCGTGGTATGTAAATCACTGCATATTTAGTATAAAATCAAACAACATTGAATATATATTACTCTCACTACACTTTTCGATATGTTAAATTTCTTCAATTAGGTTTTGTTCGTCTTCCACTTTTGTCTGCCATTCAAGGAATGTAACGAATAGCTTATCTGGTATTAATTTTCAAATTCCAGTGAGTTCATTAATATGTATTCCACAAATACATAGAGGAAAGCCTTCATTAATTTCTTCTCACATCACATACGAACTTTGTTTATAATCAATGTTCCCTCTAAAGTGTGCGCTTTCAGAGGCTGCGCACAAGCATAGATTTACTGCGCACAGACGTGTTTCGATGTAATGTAACAATGTTCTTGAATGGCAACTTGAGAAAGTTTGTTGTTGGCCCACCCATTACCCGGTTAGAACGCCAAAATTTCTTAATTGGTTTTTGCACAAATGTTAGTCATTTCCAAAAAAGTGCGCACACACCAAAATTTCTCCGCACATATACTACAAAAAATTAGAGGGAACATTGTTTATAATCACAGGAGCATTTTATTTACAGGACCAATATATCTTGGTGCACAAGCTATTGGTTGAACATTATGTCTTCGGTGACACTGATATGGATGAAGAACAGCTTCGACAGTTGATGCAAAGGTATAATGAAAACTTGTGTGAATTTAGAAAACGATGTATTTTATTGCATCTTATCTGTCATTTCGACCCTTACAATGATTTGGAGGTGGAATTTTAAACTACAACAACGTGAACAAAAATTTCCAGTCCATGGAACATATTTTTCTGTCCCATCCCATACCAACTCATGCCTGTATTATCTAATTCCCAAGGACAGGCCTGCTGGTGTCCCACCACAAAATAAAAGATAGATATAAATATACGAAGAAAAATATTTAAAAGGTTTAAGTATAAAGACTGGTTGGCTCTGACGTAATCAGGTTGCTATATCATGGTTACTGTACCACAGAAAATACGGATGTGTGCTGTCCCGTCACATCCCACGGATTATTGCCCATGGAATTTCGAAGGGAATCTAATTCCCATGAGCAATACTAGCAATTCACCGAGACGGTTCTTACGACGGTTCACTCAGTGTACAATAAAGATATCTTGGTCCAGAATGCACAAGATTTAAATAGAGAATCTTTAAAGCAATGAGACTAACATATATTTTTTAAATATATTTAAAGCGAGAACGCGGATCAACTTCTACTAGAATTCCGAAATCTGTCAGAAATACAACCGATGAATTTGAAGAAAGATGGCGAGGAAGAGAAGTACAGAAAAATGAATCGAAATCAAAATATAATTCCATGTAAGCGTGTATTGCAATAATCACATTGGTTGAATTTCATAACACTTGTAATTGTCTTCAAAAATAACTAACAATGTCATAGAATGTACAAATAATATCGATACCAGTCAATAAAATTTACTAGTAAATGAAATTTGAACTTAATAAAACGGTGATTGAATTTTGTATAGATTGCAATGGAAGTTTCCGCGTGGCGAAACCATTCTTTAGGAATAGGTTACGGTTGCAGGGTGATAAGTTGAATGATTGTTTCAAATGAAACTTTCCATAGATCGTTTTGAGTTTTGTGATGTGTGTGCATTTGCCATGGGCTTTACGCGAGTGGTATTTTTGACTCTTTGACAAGATAATAATAACGTATATTTCGCATCGGAAAATTTTTTCTATTAAACAAGCATAATACTTAATAAAAACGGCGCGAATTCACAGTCTTGCTAAATATCTTCCAACAGTTTATTTTTATATGAAATAAATAAACTCCCAAATCACTGTAACTAAGAAGTTCTGATTCATAAAATAAACTTATACTTTATTCATAGACAACCGAAACAAAGTCGTAATAGTTCGAATGCCAGAAGACAAAGAAACATCGTACATCAATGCTTCTATTATGGAGGTAACATTGCTGGGTAGGGTCAGTAACGTAATTACGAATACAGCAAAAATTTATGTATATACAGCCAATGTTGTATGTAAATATACCAACCGAATATACATAATTAGAAAACTGAGCATACATATGCAACCATTTGAGGGATGTACACACCCGTCCAATGTCATGTACGTGTACAGCCGATTCATTTACATATAGAGCCAATGCAACATACATATACAGCCAATGTTTTATGTATATAAGCCGCCAACTAAATATACATGTACAACCCTTTGAGTAGTTTTTGTTCGACACTTTTGTAATCACAAAATCACATAACCCAGATGATAGGAAACCAAATGTCGTTTTTTGACTCTATTATAAACACATTAACTACAGTTACAAAATCTCTGTCTGTACTGGAGAAATCACAGATAATCGATATATTTCTCACTTCATAACGATAGGCTATCTTTACTGTAATTTAGTACCAAAAATTTTCACAATAAAACCTACATATAACTTCTAGGAATCAAATTACTGGAGTTATGTAGCCTTTTAATTAACGATTCTTTCAGTCGTATGAAGGAAGAGACAAAGTGATCGCTGCCCAAGGACCGATGAGTTCAACTGTCGAATATTTTTGGCGAGCAATAATGGACAACGGTGTTAGTGTTATCGTTATGCTGACTCAGGTAATGGAAGGAGAACAGGTAAGGATAGATAGGATAGGATTTCATATCGAGAGAAAATTGTTATTCCCGAGAGGGCAATGCCGGGGTGGAAATCATATAGGTATTTGTTCATGAAGATTTCGTTTTAATACAATTGTTTTAAAAATTGTTGGTTTTATCGTTATGTTGCCTTAAACATCGAAGGAGAACATGTACGAAGATATAACATCCCATATAAAACATTAAAATCTACCCCCGAGGGAGGAAAGCTGACAAGGTGACGTAATCATATGTTAAATCATGGTCTTTAAAACGGTTTGAACAAAACATGACGCAATTGGAATTTACTAGTCTGTTTAATTTGTTTTTGTTGCAATAGGCGTACGGTATGTTTGATACCGAATATAGGAGCAATAAATATTACTATTAGTTTCTATGACTAACATTCAATGAAGCTAAAATCTTTTAAATTACGTCAAAGCTGTCTAATTGTAGTCTAATTTATTTTGATACTCAGCAGAAAATGCTAGTTTTTTGAATTTTTATAATATTTAAAAAACAAATAAAAATTTTGTTAGGAATAAACAAAACTTCAAATTAATCTAATGTCGGCATAGAAGATATGATAAAAAAAAAATTTTAATTTTTTGCTTTCTTAGCAACAATGCTCCCAATATTGGCCTGATAAAATCGGCAGAAAATTGCAATTTGGCAACATCGGAGTTGAATTGATTGAAGAAACGTTTGAAAATGAAATCATCGTACGAAGACTTATTGCCACGAGAGATAAACAATCAAAGGTTTGTATATTGGGAATGATAGGAAGTAATGAACTACACTAAGAAGCCTGTTTTCTGATCGTTATGGCTTGAAGTCAGTCGGTGTTTACTGCGCCTCCAAGTTTTTTTAAAGTTCCAGTATCTCTAAGCATTTCTTCAGTCGTTCACTACTCCGCAAGTTGAGAATCTTTGAAAAAATCCCTTCAAATTGTATTGTGGTGAGTTGAAACAATTGACTCTACGTAAATATTTTCCTATAGACATTTCAATAGTTTTTATGACGCTTGTTTAAATCGAAGCATAGCTAATACTGTACCTTTATCATAGCTTATAGATCCTTTTTTTAAATTACTTTGAGTACATATTCGTGTCTAAACGTTTGGACATACTCGCTCAAACTTTATACAAAGTTCTAAATCTGAAGTTTGAGAATTTAGTCTTTTTTACGTTTTTGCACGTATTGCGACAAACATTACGTATAAAAGCCTTACAAATATACTTTAGGTTCAGGTTTGTCGGTAGCTTTGGTCCAACTTAGTAATTCCAAAATTCTGTTCAGTAGCCTCCAAAATGTCTATCACCTGAATGCCAAGATACCACAGCAATATTCAGCTTTTATATTGTTTTTGTTGAAAATGACAGTTTAAATAAATGGAGCTAGAATTTGAAGTGGGAAACCCATAAAATATTACAAGAATCCACGAGCCCAAGTAACAATTACAAACACGAGTCCAGCTCAAACCCATATTTTCAATTATATGTCAGCCTATCATGCATTACCAGCATCCGAATTGGCGTTCAGAAAGATCTCCCGATATCTCATCTGTGTTGAACTTGGTTTCAATTTTCCAAAAGTTTCCACAACAACAGAAGCTCGTTCACTGCAGGTAAGGCATCTCATGCATATTCAATAACAAGTTCTAACAACTCCCCTTTTGCATTTTGTGCATTACCAAAAACGAAATTTTGGATCACTTCTCGTCGTATCTAACAGAATATTGTACCTATCGGACACGAAATGGACCTATGAATTGTTACTTATCGATTTTAATCGGTAAGCATGTTGATAGGTATTTGTCTGTCTGCCGGTCTGTCTGTCTGTCTGTTAAATGCACGCGATATCTCACGAAAGCGAGATTGAATCTGCTCCAGATTTTGCATGTGCATTCATCATATGTCGGACCAGAAGCCTATCGATTTTGGATGATTTATGTCGTATAATTAGCGAGTTATAGATAAATTAGTGATGGGACACAAGGTTGTCACTATGGAGTAAGAGCGCTGTTTTAGGGGATTCCCTAACTTTCGATCGATAAGTCTTCGGTCTCTGACCGATATTCTCGTTTCGTTGTTGGTATTGTTAAAATTTTTGTTGTGAAAATATCGCCTTTCCATTCTCTGGACCACTTGCTTTGGAATTTCCGGTGGTTAAAGATTGTATTTGCCGCAAGAAGGCTAATTTTATTTATTCTTGAGTTTGAGTAATGCAATGAGATCGTATATTTCATCCAAAATTTCGCTGTTTTATTTTTATTTATGGCAACACCATTTACTTTGCCGAACGTGTCAGCTTACGTCATGATTTTCCTCGGTTTGGTGATATCGATTTCAAGCTACCCGGAAGTTGGAGAGGTTTTAAAACGGATTCTATAAACAACCCGGTGCTAGTGTACTGTCCTTGGGCGTGGTTAATAATTTTTTTTTATATCATTTATTTGCATGCTCCCCACCTGACTACGTCAATCAAAAATTACGTCACTGGAAGCACTTGTGGCATTAATAAAAAGATCCAAAGTCATGAAGTTTGGAAATCGTGTGTTAAATTAGTTTCAGTCCTCGTGTTCATATATTTGAGCATTGCTATCTTGTTTCCCATGCAATCAGTTTGAAAATTTGCTGCTGTTTTTAGATGAGTGTGGACTATCGTAGCTATGGGTTGTGAAATTCAGGTTCATTCCGGTGTTTGGACACAATAGGAGTTGGTGCGCTTGTTAGATTTAATTAATATTAAACATATACACACAAACAATTTTGTTTATGTGTACATATCTACATATTTTTGGAAGTGGCAATATTTTTGCTATTACGTAAGATTGTAAAGAATTTAAATTTATTCTTATAGTGATGGAGCAGGACGCACTGGCGTATTTTGCGCAATATACAATTTGTGTGAAAGATTTAAAGTAGAAAAACGAATCGATGTTTTCCAAACTGTAAAAGACTTGCGAGACTGTAGACCCGGAATGGTTCAAATAGAGGTAAACTGTATAAATATTTACTAGTGTTTCATCTGTGACTAAAACGAATAATATAAATCAAGTTACTGCAAATACACTTTCGATACATTGAGGAACAGTAATAATTTAATTACAGTAAACTGAGTAAAGTTTACAAATTTGGATATCAGTGAAAATATTAAGTCTTGTTTTAGTATTTTATTTGTCGGCATGAGTACAAATTTTGTTCAGTCTGCTGATGATTCCTTGAATGAAATAAAATTTTCGTCGTGACTAATCGAAGCAACATGTTAACAAAAGCATTAGTTTTATCCCTGTTAACTAACCTGTATGTGGTTTTGGATTAAATATAGAAAAAAAAATAATCGCGAAATGTTGCGATATGTAAATATAATTTGCTCCCAAATCAGCTTCCAATAGCAATAAGATAAAAAAAAATTATTAAATCTAAAAATACAGAAATGAAGAATTCCATAAATAGGATATTCTATTTTGATATTATTCGATTAGGACGTAAAAATATCAATTATGAAAACACTGAGTTTTTCCCTTTTTCTAGGATGATTATAAACTTTGCTACGATATTATGATGGCATATGTTGATTCATTCAATCTGTATGAAACCATAAACCGTCGTTCACAAGAAGTATCTGGTTCGGCAGGCAATGAAAACCTGTATGAAAATATAAGTGCGATTAGGAAAGCAAGATGAAAAGCAACTATTATTGTTTGATTAATGTTTTGCTTTATTCATACGCCTTGGTATCCACCTCAAATATTCATGCGTATATGCAAGTAGAATAATATAATGAAATTTCTTAATTAGCATGGTCAAGAATTTTTTAATCTATGCATATACGAAACATAAATGTTCTTACTAAACTTTGTATACTTAATCTCCATGTCTAATCATCTCAAAGGCTATTTTGTAAATTTGTGTGTATGCAAAATGAGTAAGCAAGGCATTCTGTTACACATTCTTACGACGTTTCTTATCTATGCATATACATGAAAAGATGTTCTTATTAAACATGTTTACTTAATCTTGATGCATTTAATATTTTTGCGTATTGTATTTTATAATTTCTTCATACATATTTATTATTTTCTATCGATGTTTCAAAGTTCTGGTAAAAATTTTTATATAGGCATGTCTGAAATGAATATTGACAAATTACACATTTATTAAAAATAATATTAAATCTGCAGCATACATAATTTTTATCATTTTTAGCTCATCTTTTATAAGGAAATTTAGACAGAGCCCAACTGAGCTATTCTGTGATCATTTAAACCAGAATTCAGCTTTCCTCACTGCAAGGTCATATCGCATTTGACTCGTAATTTATAGAAATTTCCTAAATGAGCAATCTGTTCGAAACTGGCTGAACTCAGCTTTCCAATATATGTAATTATTTTAACTTTTTCGTTATATTTGTTATATGCAAACTGTTTTCAATGTCTTATCATCGCTGCTATAGATTTTGTTTCGTTTTGTTTATATATAATATTGCAATAGGGATTTTCGTTGATTTATATAAACCATATTTACTCTTTATCTATATATATATATATCTATAGTATGTATCTATTATTATTATTTTTTAGAATCTTTGAATTCATGTGTATCTAGATTAAAAAATCCGTAGCAGTTTGGAATTGGAAGTTACCCAAAATCAAATTTTCTCAAATATACTTTCAGTTTTTTATTTTTTATTTTATTCCTCTACTATGAGTATTTTTATGCAGTTAAAATTTTTTTTTGTTCATCCGTATTTTACAATTTTAATATAATATATGTCCTTGTGTATATTTATAAATTGTCTACAATTTTATTTATGACGCTGTTGATTGCTGTTATAAACTTATGAAACTCATTAAATTCTTTAACGACTAGGCGTAGTGCGCTATTTAAATGACATAGATAATGCTCACACTGACTTCCAAATTCGAATATTTCAATATAACTTTAAAAACCAAGGTAGAATTCAATTGGGTTATTATTAGGGCTGGGTATTTAGAATCAGTTCAGACAAAAACTCGGAATCGTCGCCATTTTTTTTTTTTTTTTTCAAAGTTCGGGGTGAATTCCTCAATATTTTTTTATTGTAGCCTCTTTGTTAAATGCAATTCTGACATACGCCTTTTTTCTTCCGAGTGAGTATTTTATGAAACATGTTTCCCATGCTCTCAGTAAATTATGTGATCGCAGGACCCATCACATTAAAAAGTGACAAACAATAACATTTCTTTCAAGTATTCGAGATTCGATTCGAAATACATTCGATTAGATTCTGAAATCATCAGATATTCGGAAATGTCCAGCCCTAATTTTTCCTAGTGACAGTTCATTTTCGATAAAAGACTTCTAAAATTTGACTATCTTTGAGTGATGAATTCCATGCTTTCAGTAATTTATGTGTTCGGAAGACCCAATCCTGACTTCTATTTCCAAGACGCGGTCACATATTTTTCAAGTATCAAGTTAATTAAGGCACTTCGTCGAGTCCAAATTTATTATTGTGCTGTTCGATCCTCGGACAGATATATTGAACAGATTTAACCCAGACTTCTACACTCGAAGTACGCCTCGCAACTCACAAGATAAGGTATTATGTCCTCGATCAATCAACACAGAGTGACGTGTTTCAGTGTATTGTATTACAGTGCACAAATTAACAGAAAGACAGACACTACAATTATGATTTCATAAGTGAGGGTTCAAAGTCGTGAATTATCGATTATGACTTATGAAAGATTGTATATCAAAAGTATTGAGATATGCTTGTCATTCAGAATGATTTATCTGTGGTCCCAGTTTGTATACATAAAATCTGTCAAATACTAGATATTTAAATAAAATTTATTTTAATAGAAAACAACTTTTGAATCATTCCTCTTTTGAAAAAACAAAACCTAGCATCATGTGCATTGATGAAAAAATTCCACATACACTATATTACAGCAGTCATTTGACCAGCATATAACATGCATCATATTATCCTAATTGTCCATGCACCTAAGGTAGTCGACTATTGGTATCGAACTCATTACGATGGCTACGCTCTGATACTGATAATGTCAAACGCTTTAGTAACTTATTGCTGATGAAGTACAGTTTATTCAATTTCAATAAATTACTTCAATAAAACTGTTCTTAAATTTATGAATACATCGTAAGCAATTACGAAAACTAGCAAATATGGAATTGTGGTTTTTTAAATCATTTTTGCTAGTCATTTATTTTCCTTATGTTCGTTAATTATTGAAGGGCAACGGAAAACGCTCGAAAATGTGTAAAAAAGATTCTAAGGACCCCAAAAATTTCATGCATCAACAATAAATTATCAAAAATGTTGGAAATAAAACCTGCACGAATGCTACAAATATTCAGCGCATTTTTGGATAATATTTCGATAATATTTGTTGAAGCAAGGTCTCGAGAATTCACTCCAAAATTAAATATTGAAGATAACGATTCCCTGGCGGAGATACTGGCGAATAGTTAAAAGCTATTACTGAATTTACTGCATAACTGAATTAGATTTTCGTGCTTTTAATAACAGATATATATATATATATATACGGTATTGTCACGTATCAACATTTATGTTGGAAATTAAATCTAGATTCTAGAATGAATTCATTTTTAAAATATTCTGTAGTTATCTACAAATAGTATTCATGTATAAACAACGACAAATTTATACGAATTTGAAAGTGGCAAAAATTTAGATAAGATTTTTCACGCTGTTTCTTGGACGGAACAGCCATTAAAGGTAACGAACAGCGCCCAGTTGGAGTGATTAATTCATCAATTGACTGTTGCAGAATAATGAAAAAATCGGCAGGGTGGCTCTAAGAAGATGGTCTAACTCTAAGATCAACACGATTTTGAACCTGCAACCACAAATGCAATATAATCAGCAGTTCTACGGCGGGTATCTTACAAACGACCCAACCACAGAGTTATTAATATTGTACAAACTAAATGAAATATCTTTCAAATGAGTTTCGTTGACTACGGGAATGTATCCTAAACTTTTTATTGCATTAATGCAAGGTTTCTGTATCGCTTCCACATCTACAAATTGTTCTTTCAATCTCCAAGAGTTTAAAACTTTCTTTGAATCTCTCGAAGTTCCAAAGAATTTTCCAGAGATATTTTTCTCTGTATGTTTTGTGTTATTTGTTGCGGCAATGCTCGTGTGATCTGATATCCATTCGGCAACGTTCGCATCAAAATTGATTCCAACGAATTTATAAACCAGTTCAAGAGCATCGAACGGTCTTTCACTAATATATTCATGAGTTAAGCGCAGGTAACTATTCTTCCAAGCATTAGAAATCGTACTGTTGCAAGCAAACGAAAGGTTTGAGTTACTGGAATTATGGCGTTTGATGCAGTTTTTAACATAAAGTAAGTTTCTATCATAAAATCTGCACAAATATTCAGCTGATTGTTTGTATTTCAAAGTTTGGTTTGATATTTTTGATCCTGATTTATTATTTCCCGACATTTTTATTCGCGATGGAACAGCTGGCCGAGGATCTCTGAATAGATGCAAAACTTTAAGATCAAGTTCTGGATCCAAAAGAAATTCTTCTAGATCGCTAAGATGATATAATCTGACGACTTTAAATGCAATTGCTATACTTTGACGACAAACTTTTGATAATACGTTTATGTCCAAGACATCTACACCACAAAACGGATGTTTGTTTTTACAAAGATTTGTATTTCTCCATAAAAAACTGCTTCGTCCAGAGAAACACACATTTGATTTGCATTTGACCCATTCGGCTTCGTTACTTCTCTTTCCGTAAATTTTTTCCACTTCAGAATAATTACATTTCAAAATATTTTTCAAAAGTTTTATCCGGTCATTTTCATCGCCTAGTAACGGCTCAAATAAATAATAAACTGCAGGGTGTTGATTGAAGTATTCACCAAAAAATGAAGATCCCGTTCGGAATCCGGCAAATATTACAACTGCCTTTCGTTTGCAAGGCTTAAATTGTAGTTCCGTTATATTTGGTTTTGTAATGTCCCTCACGTATTCCTTTGTCGTTAACTCTGATGTTGATGCAACTTCTACTACTTTACGTTGATATTTGAGGTTCTCAAGATTACTTTGGTGTTGATAGCTAATCAATATAAATATTATGACTATGGAGACGAGAACAAGAGTCACTAAGAATCTGTTGTATGTTTTGCTTTTGAAATATATTGAACCCATTTTATGTGAAATTAGATATTATCTGTAAAAACTAGAATTGGTTAAAGTTGTCTACTGACATTTCTATAACAAGGATAAGTATATAAACCATCTTTTCCTTTCCTCTTGGTCGCTGGGTACATATTTAGAATTTATCCTTCCGCTCTCAGTCATTTTTTAATTGTGGATCGCAACCTTTCGCAACCAGCAAAGAGGATTGATGTAAATGCGAAAACATTACAACATGAAATCTAACCCAAGCTGGTACTATAGCATGAGCTCTACCGCACTATTGCATAACTTGATGTCTGCCGCACCATTATCCATACCTTACAAATATCACTTCACTTCTATAACTTCTTTTTATATATGGTCTGACCCTAACGCAGCGGACTCCATACCTCATCTAGGTAAGCGACATGTGGTGAATTTGTCACGCTATAGTAGCAACAGATACATACTTATGTTTTTGTTGTATGACGGCCCTGCATTATGCCTCACGCCCGACGAGTTAAGTCTATTTCGTCATTTTATAAATCATTATTAGGTATCGCCTGTCTTTTTGTTGCATTTTATTTGCCATTGTTTGTCCTTGTTTATCGTTGACTAATTTTATACATTCCAGCTACTCAGTGCAATATAAACTTAATTACACAAAGGAAATACACAGGGTTACCATATTTTTTTGACTTCAAAGCGGGACGCCTCCAAAGACACGACCCCTTAGCTGTGATTCTGTAACTTTACAGTTTCAGATTTTACTATATAGGCCTATATTTAAAGCCATCCCTGGCTGTCTTTATTGATCATGTTGCCATCGAGAGTTCATGCGCATATTCTCTGTCTAAATATATATCCGGTTCAGTTCGAAAAATAGGAAGGAATAGGCGTAAAGAATAATGAAATAGCCTGCTGTTTTCAAGCATTGAGAATTTACCTATTCGCCCAAGCATGCTTTTCTGTAGATAACACCTTCAAATAGACGTTGTTCGATGTTACGTGAACGTCCGAACAGGACCAATTAAAATTGATTTTACATGTGATACGTTTGCTAACAATGATAGCGGGGAAACCAACAAAATAACGCATTCTAACTTCAGTAAGTAGGCTAGCGTTGCGCTACACAGCAACAACAGTAACAAAAACATGTTCGTGTATTATGCTGGATGGCTGAATGCCGAAGCGGGACTTCTGGCTGACTTGTCGGGACGGCGGGACAAGACACTAAAAAGCGGGATTGTCCCGCCTAAAGCGGGACGTATGGTAAGCTTAGAAATACACCAACTTTCTACCTCGTTCTCAAACGAATTGAACTAATACTAAACGTGATTATCCCGTTCTTCAAGATTCAAACAAGGTCAAAGTTAAATATTAACTACGCTTTACATTTTAATGTCTACAAGCTTCTGGCGTTATAAGCTTGTCTATGTCAAATATCTCAGACCGCATTGCGATTTCCAGTCCGTATTGAGATATGATCAATATTTGGAATAAATCATCTTTGGTCCCAGTATGTATCCATTAAAACTGTCAAATCCTCGATATTTAAATAAAATTTATTTTATTGAATTAAAAAATTTTTTTGAATCATTCCCCTTCTGATAAGTAAATATAGCATAATGTGCATTTGTGCAAAAATGTTACATACATATATTAGAACAGGTATTCTACCAGAATATACCATACATTATCCAGATTGTCCGTGCACCTATGGTGTTTGATGTATTGTCGTTTTGTTTTTGACCGCGTGAAGCGCTTCGAAGTTGTGTATAAAATACTACACGCTACATATTTTTGTTTTAGAAGATTATTTAGATGTCTAAAACGATCATATTGCAATACTAAACTTATTCGCTTTTATACGGAAGCGATATTGACAAAAACACGTACGTTTATATTTTAGACACGCGCGAGAATTAACATTGCGTTTTCGAAACGAATGGAAACCTGTGTAGGTACACAGCCAGGGCACCGTCGGGCAATCAATATCATACTTGTCAAAATCCCGATTACCCAATAGGGAAACGTTACTCTGAATATTCGGTCATTAAAGGGGTCAGGTGTCTCGTTGGGTTGTCGTCAAGATACCTAGAGGCGTTGCAATGGGCATATGAATACTCAAGACTTCCAAGAATACAGTTGTATTGTTAAATACACAGTAATAAATACAGAACAGTATAATAGCAGCATGCAGCATCAACTCATAAACTTCAATGTGTATCGCGCATACCTGGTGCGCATGTTACAGTTCATTACTTATGACGTCATAGATATAGTCGCGCAAAGCATTACTATGGCAATAAATCATTATATGACATCATCACGATACATCAGGGGTAGCAAAATAACAAAAGAGCATAAATTATTGCAGACCGGCAAAAACCCCGGCTGCGGACCAGCGGTTGGGACCACTGGTTCAGCCTACAGGGTGGTCAACCACTTGTTCAGATGAAACATGGTAAAAAAAAATATAAACAGGGAAGTAATAGTAACACTATGTAAGTATGTGTTGTGTGCGCATGTTCAACAGAAGTGGGGCGACCCCGGAAAACTAAGAAGCGACCCAACCCGGGGTCGTGATCCACAGTTCGGGAACCACTGTCTCAGTACATACAGTATCTAGATTTTATCCATCCGCTCTCATTCCTCTTTTAATTTTGGATTGCAACTTTTGACAAAACTTGCACATACAAATATCTGATTATTTCTCATTAATCATGATTATGCGAGATTCGGCTGCAATTTATTGATAAAAAGATATAAATTGTAGTGATTACCTAGATAATTCGAGTGGATCAGAAAAAAAACATAAAAGTCGTTGCGTTCAAACTTGTAATTAAAAAACACCATTTTTTTACCAATTTAAATTAAACCATTCACGAAGCGCGAGTGTTCAGTTAGCATAGATAGACTATATAGAGTAATTGTTGAAAATGCGATGAGTACCACAATATAACGTGAAATCTATATGAAGCTACTACTTTAGCCTGAGGTATAACATACTATAGCGTAACGTGAGGTCTGTCGTACCACTTTCCTCCCTAATGAATATTACTTTATTCTAAACATGGTTGGCATGAATATGAGCCTAACCCTAACACAGTGAACACCAGACTCCATCCAGGAGACGGTAGCTACGCTACCCGCGAGGGGAAAAGTTAATAAAAATTATCGAGTGGAGTAAAAGGTTATGTTGGCTATGGGGGTTGATAGATGCGCGGGGGTCGTTGCGCCTGACGACTGACTTGCAACCCTTTTAGAACGTTGAGCCGTTTGATTATCAAGTCGTAAACCAATCCCTCCTAACGAAAGACGAGCTTTATAAATTTTTGGTGCTGTGCTCAATTGACCGTGATGACAATTGTTTGTCATAAACTTCACTTTATTTACTATGTATAACCCAAATATCGCATCTCTGTCTGTTATCATTCTCGATATATGACCTAAAATCACCGTAGCGTGACTAAGGGTTAGGAGACAAAATATTAGATATATGATATTTGAAAATGATATAAATAATTTTCTAGTCATGCCCATGCCTTTAGATTCTTAGTAAGACCCCTCAAAAGCCTGCAATAGGTCAAAATGGGGGGTAGTAGAAAAAAAAATAACCTAAAAACGATTCAAATTATTTTTCAATTCATGCCCATGTCATTCGATTCGTGATAGGACTTTTTTTAGGCCCGCAATAAGCCAAAATCACTGAAGCGTTACTGGAGGGTGGAGGACAATTTATTTTTAAAAAAAGCATTAGACTACTTCGTTTCTCAATATCTTTATTCTGAGTCGCGCAACATTCCGAAATCACTGGAGCGTAACAGGGAGGGGGAATTCCCAATTTTCCGGTGGTGGAATATTAAAATCATTATTCTCTTCGACAATTAGGCGTCGCTTTACCCAAAATCCTGTTCCAAGTGCTCCGAATCGCCCAAAATCAATATTAACTAAGTGGGCGCTGCTGCCTGATCAACTAGGAATGCGACATATGGCAAATTACTCACGCTATAATAGCAACAAATATTTATTGTATCGCTGCACAAGTTAAGTTTATTTCGTCATTTTATAATCCTTTATTATGTATTTCCTATCTACGCGTTGCATTTAATGCGCCGTTTACTTGTCCCTGTTTATCGTTGATTGATTTTTTGCTCATATTTGAATTCTGCATGTCTGGGGACGTCTGACCTTGTTCAGACGAAACCTTTCAGAAATATATTTGTGTTAGTGGGCAGTAAGCATCTTAAATCAATTGGTTATCTTCAATATTGCTCAGCATTCTTAAATTATATTGCTACGGATCCAGAGGACCACAGCCATAGAAAAAGGATAAGTAGTTACTTCTACAAAAAATAGTAGCATTGATTTCCTGCGTTATTTTTTTCTTTTTATTTGATAATTTATATTAACGTTACAATGCCTGGAATGAATAAGTGAAGTTTATCTATTCTACGACTCAAATCTATTTTCGTATTACTTTGCCCCAATAACCTGACTACATTTCGCCATATTGTCAAATATTTCATTCGCTCGCCAACATGCAAGTACTCAAATCCGGATTAAGTAAATACCTTTAATAGCAGTACATAAATAATATTTTGTCGGCTTATGTTTGCTTAATATTTAGCATTACTATTCCATTGGCTTCGGTAAAACATATAATTTCCGAACATTCCTAATTTGTAAAGAGGAAACGATTCCGTCTATACATTCCAGCTACTCAACTACCCTTTATAGCAGGGGTAGGCAACATACGGCCCGCGGGCCGCGTCCGGCCAGCGACGAGATTTTGACCGTCCCGCTGACTGTATCCAACTACACTCTGTAATGTGGTCCGACGCATAACTCCTGAAAGTTGCCGATCGCTCTAGTGAGTGCCGGCTCTACTCTCACCGCACTGTCAGCGCAAACTGGGAAATAAACAATCGCCTTAATGAACAAACAATTGCGTTAGCACGCTTTTTATGCAAACAATATAAGGTATAACAATAAATCGTGTTTCAGGCCAATATGGTCTTGTGCATACATCCCGTCTACAGTAATGATAATTCATCTACGGTTTTGTTGCTTTTACGAGACAAATAAACATACATACATACAAGGTCAAAGCAGAGAGCGTTGTAAACATTCATGCAATAATCCGGCCCACCGAGGACTTCATTTTCCCACATCCGACCCGCCGACTAGAGAAGTTGCCCACCCCTGCTTTATAGTATACAGTGCTCTGAAGTTTATAATTGGAAGCAGATAATAAGAAACATAGCAAGTCGATGTGTCTGAAAACAAATGACTGGCTAACTATTTTCATACCCGACGTGGACTGGTAACCGGACGCGAGGCCGTGGTTCGCCATATGATTAAGCCGTCTTATTGACTTTCCTTTCCCCCGGAATAGATATTTGAATCCTTGACTCGTAAAGAAAAAAACGATTCCGTCTATACATTTCAGATACCTAATGACCCTTTATAATACAGTGCTCTGAAGTTTATAATTTTAAGAACATCCAGCAAATACAAAAACTTTCTACGTCGTTATCAAACGAAATTAAACTGATAGCAAACTTAATTATTCTATTCTACAAGCTTCAATCAAACTCAAAGTTGGGCGCTCCAGAAATATGTGTACTAATATGGAGGTAACTAATTTTGTTCGTCTATTTTACCTCAAGTTGTTTAATGGACTGAAACCTATGGGCAGCGGGTATATTCACTCGACCAACACAGACAGTCCCGAACTCGTAATAGAACTAAAATAGGAAAAATCGAAATTAAATTATGACCTAATCCTTGCTTGGTATACATACTACAACAGTACCAAAAGTTGAATACACACTACGATTTACGTCACGTTCTATACTCTTTAGGCGCCGTATGATTGTCTGTCTCAAATGTATACTACGATGGCGATCACTAGTCCGTGGGATATTTAACAACTCGGTGCTATATCTCACACTCCCTTCCGTACCAATGCTGTTAAAGATTAAAAAAAAGGGGAAAGGAGTTTTTGGACACGTAGTGGACATAACGATCGTTTCAATATTATGTTGTTGTTGTTGTTGTTCTTGTTCTTTGACACGTTTTTAAAAAGTCGCTTTTCTCTTTGAATACTGGACTAATTGCTTTGAAATTTTCAGTGGTTGAAGATGAAATTTTTCTCCAGAAGGCTATTACTTTTATTTATTTCAAATATTTCTGTTAGCTCTGTAAGATTTGTTTTTGTTTGCTATGACGTCACTAAACGTTCTGCGGATATCGGACGCCATTTTGTGTCCAACGGACCATCTTGCAATTTCAATTCACGCTGTCACAAGACAGGACCTTCTAAAGATAGAGAAGTTCTGGTACCGTAACACAGCGCGGTGACACTGAACTAACTCGTAGCTGTCAAAAGCTTGAAAATCCATACAAATATGAGAAATAAAAAGATAAAACTTGGCAGGTGGGTAGAGTTGTGTTTCTTTTAACCATATTTGAAAGTTTTGCGTTTCTACATTTGAAGGAGGGGGAATAGGGGGTGTGCATTTCCGATACGTCGATAATATCTTTGTCAACCAATTTGCGGCCACCGTGTTTTCGTCTGTTTGATTGCTGTGATGTGGTGCTTTGTTTATAATTTAACGAGTTTTGTTCGAAATAATCGTGTTCTTGAAATATATGACGGTCAGAAATGCAATTAGAAGCCCAATGTTTTCACGCTGTCACAAGACATGAATTTCTAAAGATAGAGTAGTTCTGGTACCGTAACACAGCGCGGTGACACTGATCTAACTCGTAGCTGTCAAAAGCTTGAAAATCCATACAAATATAAGAGATAAAAAGATGAAACTTGGCAGGTGGGTAGAGTTGTGTTAACCATCTTACTTCTCTCCCCCGGGATAAATATGTAAATCCTATCCTAATACGCCGATAATATCTTTGTCAACCAATTTGCGACCACCGTGTTTTGTCTGTTTGATTGCTGTATGGCTGCGTATGCGATAGTCTCAACGCAGCAGAAACGATGATCAAGGCTTGAAATCCGTGGTCGCACACTGGTCGTTCGGTCGCAAATACGTCTTTCGAGTGCCGTACTTTGGGGATTTGTATAGCTTTAACCCTTTGTCGTGGAAAGTTAATACGAGGTTTAGCGTGTAGAATAAATGCCGCCAATGCACCCACGGTGAAAAAATTAACGGGTTAGATATATTGGTTTTTGTTTTATAGCGGTTTGAATGAAATTGTCCGCAGACTGGCTACACCACCCTATAGGCCTGGTGAGTTGTCCATGTAGTCGAATTGTCCATCAGCCCTAAACGGCTATGACAGTCACTGTACCAAAAATTGTGCCCCGATTCGGCTGGTGTTAAGTTGACGCATGTTATTTAGTAACGTTTTTATGTGAAATGTTTGACTGTGGTTCGGTACCTGATCCGATAATACGGTACATAATTGACTCATATCACGAGATATTTCAACTGATGTTTCAATTGTCACAGGACCTAAAATATCTATGACAGTCCCTGTACCGTCCCGATACCCCGATACAGGTACTGGTAAATCACCGCCGGTATGTTAGTCGTTGGTCACCGCATATGATTTTTGGGGAATTGTTCTGCGTGTCCATATATTTGAGCATTGCTCTCTTGTTTACGTAGCGGTTTCCACAGTTTATTTTGCACAGAACCGATAGTGAATTTAAAAGATGTTTCGCTGTAATATATTCAACTACTACTGTCTGTATCTAGCCCTCCCGTAATAAAGGTTGCACACCTCTGGTCTAAACGATACGTCTGGATGATACAAGTGAAAAATTCGTAGGCAGAACCCTACGTGATACGCAGCACATTCTATTACTAATCAAAAATTCTCATCTTGATTCAAAGCCACTCGGAAATTTTCCCTGAAATATATATCTCAGTTCAATTTTGATCAAAATAAGATTCAAATACAGCATTTATTGATCGAAGCACCTAAGGATGATTTTTCAGTCTACCAAGATGATCATACAATTTACCCAACCTACCGTGGTCTCAGTTTGGACATGACATCTTGCAAAAGTACTAGACAGTTGAATAATTACTTCGTTTTATTACATATGCGCGTAATCAGTAGGTTTCAAGGTATATTTAAAATGTGCGTGCGAGTAATTCCAATGGACCTTTCCCCAACCTTTGACCCCCGAAAAATTCTTCCTATACATTACCATTGCAAAATTTTCGAGGCTATTTTAAGAGTGCTTCTGCGAGTTGGCGCTTGTGAAATGGACTATGTGTTTCAAACCATCATTATGATTCATCGCATACAACAATCTGTTTTTTAAAAGTACCGGTAAAGAATTTTAGACTAGTCTATCACAGCTATTTCCATACTAATTTTTTATTACTGCAATTAAATTAAAACTCCTAGGAAGACAGAGTAATCATTGAACTATCGGATCCATATTAAGGTTTCCGAAACACAACTGAAAACTAACGAATAGAGTTCAAAAACGCGAAAACGAGGTAATGTTTACGACCACGCTTGAAAACCTGTCTGAGTGAGAGTTTCTGAGCGGATGCGAAAAGCGAGCATTGTTACGTCACTTTGTGCATCTTACTGATTGGCCAATGTCACGAAGTAAACAAGGAAGTCGATGCTCGGGGAAAGTTCCATCCCTCTGCGTCTCGAAGTCTATACCTGAGTCCAATTTACATATGCGTATGACTTTACAATGCCTTAACAGTTTGTTCAAACAACGCATGTCATAAAATCAATAACTAACATTTTTGTGTCTGCAACTACTAGATATCCTATATTACATAAAGGTGCGGCCCTCGTTTTTACTCGGTTATTCCTACCTGGCCCTCCTGTATTAAAGATTGCCCACCCCTGATATACAGGATTCTACCATGTGAACTGTTTATTTCACGCTTTTCCGGTCTTGCATGTCATGTCAGTATGTCATTTATGTATTGGGCTCTACAGCTCAGACAAACATGTATTGAGTTAGAGGTTTACCAAAATATGGCCGTGAGAATTCTTTAATAGGCACCTTTACAATCAAACTTAAACAATTTGTATCACAAGCATATATTGCTAAATTTACTTGACGTTCATGAGCTAGAAATTTTGTAGGATTATGCAATTTGAAAACAATCAATTGCCTATAGCTTTTGACCATCACTTTGTCACACTTAGTTTAGTACATGGACATAACACTCGTTCCTCAACATAGAGTAATTTCTTTGTACCTCGCTTCTCTTTAACAAAACCCCGAAAATCGTTGAAATGCAAAGGTGTTTTATTTGGAATAATCTACCCCAAGACCCAACTGAGGCATCTCATGCGACTTTCCAACCTAAAAACATAGAAAGCTCCTGATCTCATCTTACCAGTCAAGTTGAATTTCCAAGTCGCTCTTTTAACATTCCTCGGGTGCAGTGGTTCTCAGCCTTTTATGGCTCGTGGCACTACTTCCTAAGAATTTTAGCACTCATGGCCCCCTGTTTATCATTCCAGTGGTATTTATAATGATGTTAATTTGATTGGAAGATTCCAAATCCCATTTTGTTCAAACAATTCATGCTCAGAAGAAGGAAAACACCCTGTCAAATAACCTTACCAATCAATGAAACTAGGAAGAACGGAGTTGTTTTTTAGGTAAAAGGAAACGTTGGATCAATTTTGCGTCCGGCATGGTGCCCCCCCCCCCCCTCCCACTCCCTGTTGTCCTTTGGTGGGCCAAGAGCCCCGGTTGGGAACCAGTGTTTATCTGGATAATACTCGACTTGATCTACAGCCCTCAAATTAAATAGTCCTGTCTATTTTTTGTTGAATCCTCATTGTACTTTATATAATGCAAGAGGTACATTGGAATTAATAAATATACTTATTCTTGTTGTACCTCATATGTCGTGTTTCCACGAAAATAAGACCGGGTCTTATTTTATTTTTCTTTTGAAAAAAAAACACTGGGGGTTATTTTGGGGGGAAGTCTTTTATTTTCATTTATACAAAATCAAATTACAAAGTAAAAATTACGATATTTTCAAATATACAAAATATGAAAACCTATATTCATTTACTCATAAACAACACATTTTTATTTCAAATAATCGCTAAACATAGATTATTATCAATCATTTAAAGCGTGTAAAAAAGATTTCTTGCTATCAACTAGTTTGAAAAAAAATTCGCACCAGCGGCTAGGTCTTATCCCAAGGGGATAACTTTTGTTAAAATCATTTTAAAAGTTTACGCTAGGTCTTATTTTCAGGCTAGTTCTTTTTTATGCGTGGGGGAAGGGGTGTTGCACATTGCTTCACCTCCAATCTACTCCATATATATCTGTGGAGGTGCTGTCACACTCGAGTGTCATTGTCCGCAATAACCCCGCGCTACATTAGGGTTATGTGCAACGTGCGGAACAAATGAGGCCCTCAGTGGAAACTTATGTTACGGGGCCCGCAGAGAAGTGTCAATTTTGAATGATGTGCGCCTGCGAAAAAAGTCTTCATTTTAATTTAATTTGTTACGTGCGAGTAATTCCAATCCCTTTGCGTTGCGAAGCCTATACCTGAGTCTAATTTGTCTATTCCTATGGCTTTACAATGGCTTAACAGCTAGTTTGTGGGAACAACGCTTGTCATAGAAACAATATCCAACATTTTTGTGCCTGCAACTACTAGATAGCCCAGGGTGGTCCGAACCCAGAACGCGGGAAAGGTGATTTTGTTGTTTTGATAGCAATAGTGTCACGGCTGAAAACCCCTTTTCCACCATATCAGAGATCGAAAATGAAATGATTTCGAGGGTTCTACCTCCTCAATAATCGCCGGGTATTTGCCTGCACCAAAATACATCATAACGATCTTCAGTAAATTCATTTTCGATTCCTCATCATATACCACGGCCTCCAGTTAAGTTACCAGTCCATAAAATTAATCAGCCATTTATTTGTTTTTGATTCATGGACTTGATAGTGGTGGAAGCCGTAACCAATCATCAGCAACGCCAGGAGTCGGCAACCTTTTGTCGCTCGCGGGCCAAAATTAAAGGTTTCAAGTCTTGGCGGGCCGCACATATTTTTTAAATTTAAAAAAACGAAACAGCGCGCAAAAACTGCGACAATTCGTGAACTCAGCTCAGTCGTCCTATTAAAACAAAAAAAAAATAGAAATGACATCTAATGTGACACTGTCTTGACTCTTGTCGCTATATCACGCTCGATAGCTTTTCGACATCGGCGGCACACTGAAGGAAGGTAAGATTGGAACATTTTCTAAATGGAAATCACTAGTCCTATAGGAACTATAGTTCTTTTCTTTTTGTTCTTTATAATGTTCATTTTTAAAACTAATTGTCCGCACACGTATGTACTTCCAAACATCGAAATGGATTTTTTCGCATGGTTTGTCAATTTTTAGAGAGATTTTCTTTAAGAAAATACATTTTAATAAGCAGAAACGCATCTCTCGAATAGAATCTGAATTTTATTTCCTCATGGAATAATTAACGAAACATGAACGATTGAAGCAAAACTGAGGGCGCTCCAAACGTATGTGTCCCAATATGGAAGTCACTAATTTTGTTCGCGTACTTTACATCAGGTTGTGTAAAGAGACTGAAAATTATGGACGTGGGTTATATTCACTTGGCTAACACAGACAGTCCCCAATCTCGTAATAGAACCAAAATAAGGAAAATCGGAATAAAATTATTACCTAACCCTAACCTGGTACACACACTACGGCAGTAATCGGTTTTCTATATTCTCATTAGTTAAACGCAATTAAAGTCTTATTTTATGTTTGACTTTTTTTCCTCACATTATTATCTAACGTTAGACACGATTACTGGTTTATCGCGTCTTTATTTACACTAAAATGCATTTTTTTTTATCATTTTCTTGATGCTGTATGTAAAATGTGTACTTTCCTCATGTGAAAAAAGAAAATACTGACAGACTGCTAAATCATGTCTGACAGGGCCTTCAAAGACTCTGATCATCTATATTAAATGACTCGTACTCAACGAATCACAATGGGTATTTTATTCAGTTGACACTCTCGACTGGACTTGCAACTCAGGGTTCATTTTTGTGCTGTGATTCCCAAACGGTGTGGCGCGCCCCACAAGGGCGGCCGCGACAATTTTTAGAAGGGGCGTGAAGCTACTTTAAAATAAAAATATTTGTTATATTTGGTCTTGCCCGCCTTATGTTGGATATTTACATGTCTTCATTATGTACTCATATTTTCAACGTGTTTTTGAATAAAACATGCTTTCGCCTTATTATCTGTTATTTGTAGCTTATCGTTAGCTAGTTATTTTTGAGGTGGAACGCGAGACTTGACAAATTTAACAGGCTTACACAATTTGAGAACCGCTGGTTTAGAGTATTCTTCCTAACACTGGAGTTTAGTAGTTAGAAATAACAATGGGGCAGGCTTAGTAAAGAAGTAATATCAAAACGAACTGTTATTAAAATGGTTTGAAACTTAAAGAAATATCAGGATATTGGCCGGGTCTTTGATGCAGCGATAAAGTACAAAACTGTCTGTATAACTTTCGTTTGTTTGCGAGATGCAAACATTTTTTTCACGGTAGCACTCTATGTACAATCAATATGATTCGTATAATACATTATTGACGGTTTCAGGAAGCTTCTTCGAAGTTGCAGTACCGTTGGTCCTGGATTCGATTGCGAATGTTGTATTCGTGTATTCTGCCACTCTGTTAGTCGTGAATTCTGTCTCGTGAACACGATGGCTTCTGACAAACCTGTTGGGATCAATTACACCTTTAATATCGTAGGATAAATCAGCTACATTACAAAATATTTAATCAAGGCCGCCTTTATACGATATTCTGTAAGATTGTTTCACTACGGTATAATTCTTTTAACATTTGGTTGTTGGAGTTTTGCTAGCATTGTGGCGACCATAGTATACATCTTTCGTAACCATGTATTTGAGCATTGCACTCGGCAAAAATGCATATGACATTCGGTACTATAATTTTAACAACTGGTTTGAATACTGTTTTGCTATCATTGCGGTTGCCATTTTTGCGCTCAGCTGCATGCAGCGCCATGAATTGATATATACTATTTAGCTGGGATGTTGCAGTCCATGATAGCGGCGTTTTTTTCCAAAAACTCACGACTCTAGTACCAAACTCCGAGTTTGATAACAAAAATTTTGGCGCATGCAAACCTTCTCAAATACAATTTTAAGAACGCTTTTTAAGTTTTTTTTGAAAACATCTTTTCCCTATTGAAAGCCTGAACTTTCAACTTTTGACTGCGGAGAAATCAGAATTCCGACTACGACTCTGGAGGTTTGAAAATACGACTCTAGTAAGAAAATGCCAAACTCAGACTTCCCGGCCCTCGATACAAAAAGAAAAAATTACAATTAAATTTAAAATCAACTTCATACTTTTTGACAAAATGAACCACCTTTCCGACTGCACAATAGACATTTTCTCTCGCTTGAGGAGATATCCGTCAATACGCCACCCAATATTGGTCAAACGTTTAAGATAACCAATATTTCGAATTATTTCATTGTCCTACCGATACGCAGAGAGTAACTTCGCTCAAAGACGTTAGAGTTTAAAGAGTTAAATAAAATGTTAAAAACGCTTTTCAAGTTGTTTTTTTTCGAAAACTTCTTATCGCCCTTGAAAGTCTGAAATTCCAACTTTCGACTCGACTCTGGGGAGTTTGAAAATACAACTCAGACTTCACGGCGAAACGAGTAGTCATGCGCGGGTGTTAGGACAGTACCCGTACCAGTAATTACAGAATGCTTACTTATATATATACATACTTACTTGAAATATCCAAAGATTAAAATGATTCCTGCTAGTATTATCAGAATACTTAATACAATGATAACGATGACAAACGGAAAGAACTGCGTGGTTGAATTTTCCTCAAATTGTGCATCGTTAGTACCAGCAACACCAGTTCGAATTTTCCTCTTGTCTGTTATTGAAATATAAGAGAATGGATATATTTCAGGCCCTCATTATATAACGCTTATTTGTTACCTCCGATTAAGGTCCTGTTGTTGTGTATTGAAATTACATATATTTTATGTTTCCACTAGTGGTTTTCTATTGCATCATTTTCTAAAACCTCGTGTGACATTAGTAAATTGATACTCTGTTCTAAGTTCGCTTGCCAAGCGGCGTTATTGTTTGTTTTCATTAAACTGACGTTTCTATCAAATTGGATTCATGTGTAGTTCGTTAGTCAGTGTCAGGGACACAACTTCTGTACCGATGTTGTACCGATTGATATCTCATAAAATGTGACAAGCTACCAATTTTTGAAGCAACCGAATCTTCAAGTTCGGCTACCCAATTTATCAACCCTGTTGAGATGGTGGATTTTGACCAGGGTTGTGCAATCTGCAATGTCAAAAAAGCTAAATCTAACGATTTGACCCTGAACTATCGCAATGTTTTTTCTTTTGTTTACATTATGCGTTCAATTTTGTTGATATTTATAACATCATTGTATTATTTTTTATCGAATGCCCTTCTGAGGCTTTTGGTGCTTGCCAATCTGCAAAACTGCAAGGGAAGTTAACTATAAACAGAAATACAGTACAGCAAATAGGCATAGATAATCAAGAAGACACACTGAGCGATGACATTTATCCAACAACAACAGTCCATATCTTCGATATATTTTTCATCAAATTTACTTGGCTTCTACAGGACCCAGTATTTGACCCAAAATTTTACTCTTTTATTTTTTTTAAGTAATGAAAAACTCTTTTACTGACTATGAGAACCCATTATTCCGTGACGGCTGTTAGAATATTTTTTCAGCAAGCGCAGTTTTCTCAAGCAACCGGTAAGAATGCGCAGCGTATATTAGAGAATTTCTCTCTGCAGTGATCAAGAATATTGATACTCAATTACCTCGTTTGTAACTCAAAAAAAATTACTAAGAATGCGAAAATCATGACGCCATATCGCTTGCTTACAATATACCTGAAGTTATTGAGTTTCCAAACAAAGTAGTTGTTTGTTCATCAATAGTGAAAGAAGGCGAGAAAGTGATCGTTTTCAATTCGGTATCAATTCGTAACCTCGATGTAAATTTTCTGGTCGTCTGCGGCGTTGTTTTCACTGCTGACATAGTTCGCAATGTTGTCCTAGTCGATATAGACGTCGTTGGTGTTGTAGTTGTAGTTTTCCGACTGTGAATTGGCCTTAGACTGCTGAAGGGTTGAAATTCTGGAGGAGGTGTGTCAGGTAGACGGGATGCAGAATCCGGTGGTATTCTAATAGAGATTACTTGAAATAAAAACATCTATTTTAATTAAAATTGGAGAAAAAGCTTTGTATATATCCGCAAAATACTTGTTGGTGATAGGTATAGGGGACCATGCCTAACAAGAAGATTGAAATTTAGGGTTTTCCTAACATCTTATTGCCTCTCTACTTTCGGCTTCTTGAACAAAAGCTTAGAGCGATGGCGTGACGCATTGACAGAATACACGGTGACTCACTCTGGGCATAGTATACGAAGGAGTCTTTTTTCAGATCAGCTCGTCGTCGAAGGATAATTTATGTGGCCATTTTACACCAGTCTCGTAAATATGCTGCCTAATGTTAAAAACGTCCAAGAAATGGGAATGTTTTCTTATTGGAAATATGTAGTTTCCAATAAACGCAATACTTAGTATATACGATGTTATAATCTATTCACAATATATAACTTATATTATAGCTCTAATCAAATTTTCTCAATATAATCATAAATAATTATGACTCTGCAAAAATTTGACCCAGGTTCAACTATTCGAGAAACGTAATATTCTTCACCAACCTGTATTTTCACATTGTACGTACTTATACTTCATTTTAAATGACTTCGTAACATTTGTGAAAGCATTGAATTCTACATTAGTAGGCATTTCAGTTGCTTCATAAATTTTGCAAATGCCTAGATTCGGATTTCCATTTTGGCATTTCAATATTTGATTGCTTGGCTTATAGTAACGACAAGACTTTCCACAGGTTGCCTCTCCGTCTGAAACGTAAAGTTTACTTGTATATATAGTAATTTCAATTCCAGTTATTAATGCCAACGCTGAACTGCAAACCACGATTTGGATATGATTCCATAAACATCGAGAGAGAGAGAGCGAGAGAGAGGAAAGCCGCACATGGCAAACCAGTCGCTGTTGTCCGGTTGCCAGTCCTCGCCGGGTATTGAAATAGTAAACCAATTAATTGTTTCAGATGCTCCATATGATGTTATGGTTGTCATTGCATGAAGAAAACTAAGGAAATTTCTGAGATAAGTTCATTCGCCTCTCCGCACCGATTGAAACAGAGATTCAGATCTTTCAATCCTAAGTGAGAAATTTACACTTTTGTTCCAGAACACGCGGTAGAAAACTATTCTTCGGTTAACATTTCACTGGCTTTATCCGCATAATGCAAGACAAATGTACAAACAAAAATGTAGTCAAACCAGTTTTTGTAGTTTTGATTATGCTGAAAAGGCTAAACCTTCTAACTCGAAAAATTTGTATATTAAACCATTCCTAAAAGAAGTGCAGTATTATTCATATTTAATTTACGCTATTGTAATGACGATCTGCTCGGTCATTTCTGAGAAATTTACATTCTTAGGTGCAATGGCATAATGCTAAGAGCGCTTGCAGTTGTTCGAACTTTTTGGGGTTTTGCTAGCCAGCAAGAATAGCAATCATTCTAGGCGCTCGAATAAGTGATTTGTTATTGTCGAGATACCTTACTGAAGATGTAAGAAATTAACTGCTTTTAAATCTGAAAAATGGGCGTTCTACCTTTCCCACCAGGTAAAATGATATTTCCAGTACAATCCAAATTTGAATCTTCCATCGTAATTTCAATAATTTGCAACGTTAAGATGAAGCCGTTGTTGTAGTTCATGGGCAGCAGCCATGTGCAATAATCTGATTTGGAGGAGCCACTGTACGATATCTCTCCTTCTGTCCCTTCCAGCTGTTGTGGAGTTATTGAGTAACAATATTTTCCTCTCACACCTAAAAAATATATGCACCGTGATATCATTCCAACAAATTTACTTGAATTTAAAAATAATTAAAATTTGAAGTGTTTTTGTCAAAGAATTTAAATTTAAATTTTGAGACTTCAATAAATCAACAATATCAATTCCAGCATTGGGATATTTTGAACATCAGCGCCCAAGCCTACCATGCGTAATCATTATCAGCTTTGAGCAATCAACGCCATATTTATAAGTATCACACGATAGCAGACTTTGCTTAATTAGTCAACAGACATTCGAAACTATAGCTTAATTTAACAACAAGAAAATAAACGTAACGAACATTTGCAATTCTCACCTGAAGAATAAATGACCAGGAACAAAATCAATGTTGGTAAGCTCATATTTCTTAGAATTTAATAGGAAGTTTCCAAGAATAATGACCTATCTTCGTGTTGATGTCTTCAATTAAACCCAGTTTCGATAGCAAATTCCGGCAGTGTTTTTTTACTAATGCGTGGTTACGTGTAATTCAGATTGAGTATTTCGATATCTAGAATATAATACTAACTTTAAGTTCACGTCTTGGTGATATAGGAATAATACGTAACAAACCTACGTGGGCGCTGTATAAAAAAATGCAGAACTCTCGAAAGCGCCATTATTTGAAATCATTTTAACATCAGAGAATGATTAAGCCAGCGTTTCCCAATCGGTGAGGAATTTATCCTTATTTGGAAATTCTGTCATTCTTGGGGATGAATTGTGTGCTGTGGTACAACTACTACCATTCTTTATTACTCTATAATTATAACTACTATTAGGCTTATTTATACACACATGAACTACTTTAACTTCACAAAAGTACGATCTGCGTACAATACTTGCTAAGATTTTATTATAATTTAGGTAGTTATCATGTAAATTGAGGGATGAATAAGAAGTTCTAAAATTAGATAAATGAGCAATTTAACAAGAAAAGCTTAGTAACCACTGAATTAATCTTTCTCACCTAATTTAAATGTCTTTTACTAAATATTTTTAAAATTTACTTTAAATATATTGATAAATAAACATGTTTGTGAAGTTTTCGACTATTACTTCATCAAAAGATATAAATCTCCAAATGATATTAAAAGGATTTAGAATGATTTCAGATAAGCTCTAATTTTAAAATTTGAGTGAAATATGCAATTCAACGCAGATCAGGATTCGATTACTGAATGAGACTGAGTCACACATGCTTCTCGTCTAATATATGTTTCTTCCAAAAACTACCTGTTATTATTCTCATGAATTCTATCATCGCCTTTGTCTGGCTGTTTTGTTATTCTGTCTTTTATTGATGAATTTTAATTCGCTAACAAGATTTATACATAAATATAACTTTATCAAAATTGAATTCAGGATTTTGCCTTGTAATGTAGTTACATAGATCATAACATAGACCAAATAGAAGCAATTTGATTTTCATCTTTTTGTGGTATGAGGTTCGAATATACTATACACCAGTGGTTCCCAAACATTTTAGAGTTGGGACCCACTATTTATTACCACAGCTTATGGCGACCCATTTAACTTTTTATGACTTAACACAGAACACGGCAATGGCTAATCATCGCAAAACTACCGTGTTTTCTCGAAAATAAGACCTGGCCTGAAAATAAGATAATAATTTGAATTTTCAAAATGATTTTAATTAAACCCTACCCTTAAAAAAATTTTAAAATGTGTGGGAGAGAAAAGGTTCATTGGCCTGAGGTAAGGTGAAGATCACACCACTATTTAAGATTGTGTGATATCACAATTATGATATTTGTCACTTGATTTTTGTATAGGAAATACAAATAAAAACAATGGATGTCGGTTTTTATATAATGTTTAGTAAAATATCTTGTGATTTTCTACAATGTAATTTTATTTTTGATAAATGAACGCAAAAGACCTCTTCCAAAAAAAACATAGTGTTATTCTTCAAAAGAAAATAAATTTAAATCCTGTCTAAACTTCGGGGAAACACGATAAGAAGTGCTGTACAGTAGTAAATTTTTGTTCCTTTGAGAAGATCGAAAAAAGGAAACTTTCAAGGATTATAATTTAAATTCAATTTAATTTCTTTTGTTTTTTTGAAGATTTACGTATTCGAGTCGCCACCGATCCTAATAACCAGTATAATTAACCAAAGCTTTCTACATCTTTTCATGACCCACTAAGATTCATTTTGCGACCCACCAGTGGGTCGCGACCCATAGTTTGGGAACCGCTGCTATACACAGAGGAAAACTGAAATAGGTGACGCTGCTCGATAACCATCAGTGGTTTATCGTGTTTACCTTCACACTGAAATGCATTTTCTTTCTTAATTATGTTTATCTAATGTGTAATTTCGGCATGTGATAAAATAAACTACTGCCTAACTGAATATCATCCCCATCCTGTAGTATGGTTGTGACTACAATTGCACTAATAAACCATATGGGCTCGAATGCCTTAGCTTGCGTTTACCGATTATGTTATCAAATAAGTAAAGCCTAATATATCGTGACGTGACGAACAATCACAAAATGGCTGTCTGATACTTAGGAGAATATAATTTTTAAATGCGTTTATCGATTGCTTCTGAATATATATATACAGGGTAGCCCAAAAGTAGGTATACAGTTATTAACCTATTTTTTATGCTTTGAAGCTGCTTGCAGTTCACTTTATGTTACTTGTTAAGTACCACAAAAATTGCTTATTTTTTTAGATAATAAATCTAGTGTGAATTTCACATTAATTTTCTAGCTGCTTAGAAGGTAATACATTTTGTAAATCTTTATTTTATTTGAAGGTTAATGTCGAATAATTTAAATGAAGAGCAAAAAAATGGATACTGTATTAAAGAAATGAAGATGAATAAAATATGAAGCATTGAATGGTCACCACGCTCACCTGATCTGACACCAATGGATTTCTTTTTTTGGGGTGTTGTAAAGAATAAGGTGTATGAAAAGAATCCCAAAACAATAAATAAATTAAAAGGTTACATTCATGACGCATTCAGAGAAATAGATGAAGATTGAAATATGTCAGAGTGTTTTGGACAGGTGTGAAGATTGTTGCAAAGTTGGAGGAGGACATTTTGAGCACTTAGAGATTAAACAGATTGTCTACGATATAGCTAGCATTCTTGAACTTTAAAAGTGCCTAAATGAGAACTACAAACCTACTTTTGGACCTAAACCCTACTTTTGATAACTGTATACCTACTTTTGGGCCACCATATATAAATAGGACAAGTGCGCCAGTGATAGCAACAAAAATCCCAGATGGTTAAATTAAAGGCATAGCCGTGCGATGCATCAGATGGAGTAAATGTTCTGTGATGCAATGACGCTATAGCTATAATTTCGGTGTACACTCACGTTAGCGAATGCCCATACTTGTTTCGTACTTACAGTTTTCGTTATTTTCATTTTCAGATCACGTAATTCCGATGACTGATGAGATTAGAGTTTCGCTAATAATAACCGATTATTAAGTATGGCATGAACTATTGTTTCCGAATCAAATCAAATTCAACATCAACTACAAGTTTGCATTGACTGCCATTTCATTAGTATAGGCAACGAAACATTAGACATTTTAGAACAGGGGTGGGCAAGGTTTTTAAATCGCGGGCCAAAAATTTGGCCCACCTAGACTGGCGAGCCATGTAAGTGTGACGTAAAACGTTAGCTTTTATGAACAATATTACAAAAGCAAAAGTGGAAAAAAATTAGCATCGTGCCAAAACTAAATTTAATCGCAATCTCAACAAATTCCTTGAGCTATTTTTTAGCTAAAACATTGAAATTTGGTTTGGTTGTGGCAGAGTCAGGCGGACCAGATTGAATCACCAAACGAGCCGGATTTGGCCCTCGGGCCGTGGTTTACCCATGTCAATTTTTAGAAGTATGGAACAAAGGCATTGGACTCAGATCACCAGTGAATTTACTTGAATTTTATGTCATATATGTATTTTTTTAATAATAACGTAAGATGGCGTCAAGACCATTTTGTAGAGCGGAAATGATTCAGAAGAAGAACGTTTGCAGGGAGTTAGGTGTTGCGGGCCCATCTTGCTAGCCTTGTGAAAACGTGTTCACAGTTTTGAATACCCTGGGTGATAATCATGGACGAAAAGTAATCGCCGGTTTGTTACGGCTTTCTTCGACACCATATACATGCAGGTGTAACAAACAAAATTGATCAATGGAATGTTAACCGTGTAAACGCGTGAGAGGTAGTGGTTCGCCACAGAGCAAATCGTCCTCGTCGGATCCCCAGGACTCCGCGGGAGAAACCTAGGGGCTCCTTGAAATATTCTGATACTGATTTGACTGATTTTGACTGATCCGAGTCATTACATAAAGTAATTTTATTTACTTAAGAACATTAATCGATAAGGAGCAATATGTTTTTTGTGTGTTTATTCTTATAAATTAATTGTGGTAATAGTCAACCTCATCATGGGCTCCATAACACCCAAAGTTTGAGAACTGCTGATCTGGAGCATCAGGTGACAAGTGCTGAGAGTTATTGGAAGTTTGAGGAAAGAATCTAAGTTAAAAATTCATTTATTCTCAACAATTGGCTCAGAAATTTGATTGCTTCGTTTATGTACTCGTAGCCGTATCATCTTTTTTTTACATCGCCAAGCAACGAGCCAAGAACGACTTTACACCACGCAAGCCTTGTTTCTTTGAGATACTCCTAATTGCAGCAGCAACGTGTTATACTCACTCACGGGTGCTCCCGAAGTATTCGTACCAAGATGGCGCACAATCTGAACATAGTATGTGTACCAGGTGAGGGTTGTTCAGTTACCTTTAACCTTCCGACCGCTCTAATCCCTGACCATTTTATGGGTATTTTTAAACTTATTTTTTTTTGTCAACCATTAAGCCCTTAAGCTTCAATCATGGCTTTTTGAAAGCGTCTGCTAGAGTTCTATTCAGCAATATATCTTTAAAACACACTCCTCAAAAAAAAAATTTTGCAAAAAAATTTCAAAAATTTCTAAAAAAAAAATTGGACTTTGAGATATTCTGTGTACAGTAGAGGGTTAATAATTAATTCCTAATTAATTAGTTTTTTCTTCAACGTTTTCGTCAAGTTTTTCCTAACATAACAATACCGAAACGACTATTATAGCATAAATGGTTATTACTCTGAAATTCACAATTGTATTTACAGTATTGTCAAGTTCAAGGTCAAATTACCGATACTGATGACGTCACAGCTCTTATTATTACTGCACAGACCACCCCCAATGCAAAAAAATTAAATTTTTTCGACGGAAATGCGCGTAGAACGACGTAAACAATCTCATACGCGCATTCACGCGTTAAAATTACCATTAATTTTACGTTTTTTTTACATACAAAAAATCTCCATACCTCTGCCAACTATGGAGCAGTCGAAATCATATTTATCAAAACAACACAGCGCCAGGAATGATCAGGGATAGTTAGTATGACTGAAAATACATGCTAAAGCAATAATAAGTCGTTATAAAGGAGTATTTTCTGTCTGAGCTGAGTCGACATTTTCAGACGTCTGACAGGCGATTTTGAAATCCACGCTATTTATACGATTCGCACTTTGCGTCACGGCTGGAAGGTTTTATCGCTTCTCTCATATCAGGGCATTACGTCAATAAACAGCTAAGAGCGATATTAACAGTAGGTTACCATGTGCTAGACTTAATAGCGTTGAGAATCCCATATGGACTAACGAGCGGCGAGAGAGTTCGTCCATTCGAAATGTATTTAAAAACTGGTATTTCTGTAAAAATGTGCTTTTTGATTGGAAAATGTCAATTTTTGACCAACCTATATGGTACAACAAAAGTATTTCTTATGCCAGAAAACAATTTTTTATCAAATCTTGGTATGAACATGGTATAAAAGCAGTAAGACACTTATCAAATGCGGGTATTCTGTTTACTTATAGAGAGTTGACTGAAAAATATGACATGCAATATAGTGATGTAGAGTATGTAAATTATTATCGCATCACTGGAGTTTTACCTGACGATTGGTTATGCAATATTGGAAACTGTATTGATTTTAGTGTATTAAGTGACCCTGAAGAGAATTGAACTCATTTTATTTCTGAAACATTCGAATCAGAAAAAGTAAATAAAAGTATCTATGAAAGGTTGAACCTGATTAAATTTATATCCCCTGATAAATCAAGAAAAAAATGGGCAGATCTTATTATTTTAGAGAGTGATTTTAATTGGAATAAATTGTATATGGATATCTTTTATTGTACTATTGAAACCAAATTGCAATCTTTTCATGTAAAAATGTTCCATGGTGCCATAGTACTAAACGATAGATTGTACAAATTTAAACTTGTTCCATCAGAGTCATGTGAATTCTGTCATTCCAATGTTGAAACTATCAGCCACCTTTTCTATGATTGTATAGTTGTTCAACAGTTTTGGGAAACTCTAAACATGTGGATATACTCAAAAACAGAGATTAATTTTAACTTTTCGAAGAGAGACTGCATGTTGGGATATGTTTGTAATTTTTATAACAAATTGTGTAACTGTATACTTCTTGCTGCCCGGGTTTATCTATATCGTTGTAAGATACAGAAAAAGAAACCGCTTTTTAATGTTTTTACCTCATATCTGTATGAAGTGAGGGAAATTGAACGGATTATTGCATATAAAAATGGCAAAATAAAGAAACATGATCAAAAACGGAAAATTTTATGATGCAATTACTGATTATCTTATATGATGAATTGTGTATTGTTCATGATTAGTGATTAATAATGTTGTAGATGTACCGATCAACTATGTTTTATATATTAATAAATATATACAAAAAAAAAAAAGAAAAAAAAAGAGGGTTGTTCAGGTTGTGCGTCATCTTGGTATGAATATACCAAATATTCCGGAGCGCCCACTTACGCATGTAGTATGTATTTAACGCTGTAACAAACGCTCAAGGATTGTAAAACCCCACACAAGTGGAAATGACTCGTGATAATCATAACATGAATAATCGCGGAAAACAACAACTTTATGTCTGTAAATAAGGTTCTAGACCCAAAAAGACACTTGGTTACCGAACTATGTAAACCGTTCATATATGCGGCTAGTGCCTCAGTATCGCAAACCCCCATGATTTCGCAAATGTATGAATGGAGGAGTTCGATCATCCCCGCTTCAAAAACAATCAGTCTATATGTTGAAATTGAAAAATGTCGCAAATTATCATAAAAGATACTAGAGTTTAGTAACTAGACGGAACAGATTATTACAATATAAATTTGTTACCAATTTGCATATTTTGAACGCATTTGTAATAATTGTTTAAGTTTAAACAAATTGAAATAACACTATTTTGACATGATAATTCATACCGACCGTGGGCGACCTTCGCTTGAGATTGCATTTGCTAATAAACACAATAAGCCTTTTTTAGCAGAATACGCAAGTACGTACAGGATATAGGTTAAGATAAGTACCCGGCATGAAACCTTCAAGTCGTATAACGTGCGTAACACTGCCCGCGTTTGACAGCCAGCAGTTGTAGTATTGAAAGGCGAGAGACAATAAGGAAATAGGTCATATTACGTCTAGCTCAGTAAAAGCATTTGTTTTATTCAAAGACGAATAAATTAGCATTTCAGGCAAATCTAATTATTTCCTTGAAACCAGCGCGCAAAGCTAAGCTAGGTTAATTTTAAACTCAGTTCGTTTGCCGTTGGTCTCATACTGCTGTTGTCATTAGTCGGCTTGGTTAAATGTCTAGGATCAGGGTTGTTTATATTTTAAACTGCTAGTTATGTTATTCTGCAGTAGAAACTTAGAAGATTAGATTAAATTAGAAACTTAGCCTATTTAACTTTCAGATTTGAAAGGCCTTGCTTTGAGCAATTGTTCATTTGGTTGGTTTGAAGTATCACACCAACCTCTACTTATTGTCATCTCTGTTGCGAGGATCAGTATCTATAAAACTCACAGCACCTCAGTAGCGCTTTCTGATATCTATCAATAAAATTTTCATTTTCGGTTGAAGGGCCTTGATTTGAGAAAAGTGTTATGAATTGTTTTATTGAATGAGAAACGATAGTTATTAAGACTTAAACAAAATCGCAAGTTTTATACAACAACCTGGCGATGACCTATATCAGGGGTTTACAACCACAATACAGGAGGGCCCTATACAGATAACTGTTCGAAACCGCGGGCCGTAGATTTATTTAACATAGGTTTTTTAGCAGTTGCTTCACAAAAATTTTGGTTTCTGGCACCTTATGACATGTGTTGTTCGCTTCGCACAAACTAGTTGTTGCGGCATTGTGACGATAGGCATACAGTAGATAATAAATTGCACCCAGGTATAGACTTTGCTCAATACTTGCACGTTCCAGATTTAACTATATTAAAAACTCGTTTTGCGGGCCACACAATATCCCCTTGTGGATGGCATTCGGTACGCGAGCCGCAGGTTGTACACCCCTGACCTAGACAACGATAATAAAGTTTGCTTGAGCAAATTTATATATTTTATTCATAATTTATTTGTGAAGATTTTTACTTAAATTCGGAAGGTGTAAAATAATCAATATTACGCAGAGTGAAGCTCGTATTATTGAGCATTTTCGATGATTATTTATCCATATTGATTTGTGGTGCAATAAATTCGGCGTTGCGTTTCTAGAATTGCGTTTTATTATGGTCTCTAAAGTTTTAGGCTTAAGTGATAAGCTCATGTTGATCGTGATTAAATATATCCTTTCAAGTGGATTTGTTTTCTCTGGGTGAATTATTGCGTCTGTTCTGACAGGTCGTTTCAACGAAACATAATCTTGTTTTGTACACTGTTATTAGGATTTTGAATTTGTTGTATGGTTCAGGTTATTCAAAGTTGAATAAACATTGTCAGGCAGGTAATATTGAATTATTTTTTTCATAATTGATAGGCATTTCAATTTTAGTTTTATTTTGATGTATTTGAACTGTTTAATGTATGTATATGTGTGTTAAGGTAAATAAAGCAAAACGACATTGAAATAATAATATTGTGTTTTCGTGTCGTGTCGAGTGTTTTTTCCCGCAAATTGAATTGTAACCGATTACACTAGAATAGCTATGCGTTTATATTTACTATATTACATCCTTTTTTACTGACCTAGCTGCATATTATATAATATTTGAGCCTGGATAACTTCTCAAGTTGAACTCCGCTGACCCACTAAAAATTGGAATGTAATAGTATATCTATCATTTCCTGCCATCAACACCTACATTATAACGCCCATGACATTTATCATCTAGCAACCACAATCTGCGAGGACAACGCTCTTGAATATCACTGAAACTTGTCCTTTGTTAAGAGGCAAATACCATATTATTTGATATATATTTCAAGAGAGTAGTGGGCAATTTTTATCGTTCAGTAATGCGCGCTTTCATGCATTGAAAATAAATCAGAAAATCATAACGAAAATGTATAACGCCCATCATATCGCTCTCTTTAGACAGCAGATGCAGGCAAAGACATATTTATATCATAAACCGTAAATTTTGCAAATATATTGCACACAACAGCGCAAGAGTTTGGTGTCTTTGGGAAATGTATTATTTTGAATAAAAATTTTCACTAGACCAGATAACGCCGCTCAATCAGAAGTAAATTTGGGCAAATACAAAACAGATCACTGCAATGTGAAGAGCTGCGGAGGCCATTCATCAGGAGCCGGTAAATTTCAGATAAAGCCGCATTCAAATCAGTACATTTGTTCAATTAGTACAAGTTTATTTGATAACGAGTTAAGTAATACTGAAACTCACATTACTAATATCATCAAAAAGGAGAGTTTTAACATTGAATTTTGTCGTCCCAAATGAGGCATTACGGTGCCACTTTGGTATGCGATCTCTTGGATTTCCTTGGATAAAGATTATTCCTCCCTGGTTAAAAAAGCGTTACGCACTCCCTTTGCGACTTTGTATTTATGTGAATTTCTACAATGGCCGTATTCTAGACTAAATATCGCCCTCGAGCAAATGTTGAAAGCGGAATGCGTGCGACTCTTTCACAATTCACCCCAAGGTTCAATGACATTTGTAAAAAGAAGCAAGTACATACATCCCATGAAATGAGATTTCACTGACTTTCGTTATGTTTTGTTTGTTCGTTTCGAAATAAAACTCTGCAAAAAAATTCTTTTAATGAAAGATATCAAGACGTTTTTCGCGGAGAGTCGCAACTTGAGCATCTTTTTTGGAGGGCGTCACAATACAAAGAGTTTAAAACCACTGCCCTAAGTGATCTCAATTGCATGAAGACATCCTCAAATTCAATCCCTGACTTTTTCACCGTTGGATTAGTATAAGGCTAAAAATATTGTTATTATCTCTATTCTATTAGCTATACTCTATTAACATTTACAATACTTTATTTATTTCATATACAGTATTACAAAATACTAATCTGTTAATATGTGGCTTAGATAAGCCAGCTTCATTGAGATTTTCAATTTTTTGTCTTTCTCAGACGTTAGAAAGTACTTACACGTCAATATATTGTATAAATAAATGTATGAACTTTAGACATTTGAAGAAAGATGAGATGTTCTATAAGCTAAGGAATATGATTCTACTCAACTGTTTGATTCTACTGGTTTTCCCAGTCAACGTACTGCCGCAAGGTAAGTTATATCGGTCATGCGTTTCAATTGCTTTTAACATAGTTCTTATTAAGCTTGTTGCCTAAGTAAATAATAAATCCTGGAGCGTTTCACAAATTATCTTTTAAGGATATATTATAGTATAGATGGAAATATTCATCCGCATACAATAACTTATCAACATGCTAGGCTTAAGACATATGCCGACGAGGTTATAATTACACAACTTGGTGACAATTTGCGAGGGATTAGTTCAAATGATGCAAATTATTTATTGGTAATTTTGTCAATTTATAAAAACTCAAATGAAATGTTATGAATAAGATCACTAAATGATATAAGTAAGTATACAAATCCTCGATATCTTAAAATAATTGATTAATGACTCTCTTTCATATAGAGATACACAAAACCGAAATTGTGGGATCATACAGATTGGAAGCAACCAAAACATCATCAATTTATCCTGGAGCCAAAGTTTTTTGTGAATCAAGGAATTCGTGGCTTGTCGAAATTAAAAATGAGAAAATGGGAATAGAGTTACAAAAAATGATCAAGTAGGTCCTTTATCAACAATCTTTTCATTGTTCCATAGTTCTGTCAATAAGCTTCTGCTAATCTATGAAACGCGTTGCAATGCATTCTTAATTAAAAACTTATCCTGATCAGTGGTTATTGGACACGGAGTGGACATATGGATCGTTTTGTTACCATGATGTTGTTGTTCTTGTAGTTATTAGTATTTTTGTTTGTATCGTTTTGAAAAAATCGTTGTTCTCTTTAACTACCGGATCAATTGCTTTGAAATTTTCAATGGCTAAAGATTGTATTTTTCGCTAGAAGGCTATTACTTTATTTATTTCCCTTCTACTTCGTGTCCATATATTTGAGCATCGCTCACTTGTTCGAAAATATTTTACCAATACCCATTCTACCATTGTGCATCGATTTTCGGCATTGATTTATGAAGCAATATAAGTAACGATAAATATTGATTTATCATATATTATAATAGGCCTCTTCCCATGAATACCTGGATTGGCGCAAATTGGACAGGAACCAACTGGACATGGAATGACGGTTCTGACATGGAGTACAGCAATTGGTGAGAATATTTACATATACGGCAACAATCATGGTAACACAATAATTAGTGAGTGAAATTATATGGTGCAGAATATTGTAATGAAAATGATAGTCCCATATCTGAAAAGATAATTTATAACGCATAAGAACATACTTGTTTATAATTGTTCCAAGAAAACATGTGTGAACACTCTGCCGAAGTATGTTGTAGTGTGTGTGAAGACCGTATGTATTCCTGTCATTTTTATGAAAAATATGCTTCATATAACTTTTGTCAACCTAGGTATTTTTCAATGTTTAATAATATTAGGTTTTAAAAATAAATTCAGGGTAACAGTAGCTGCCGAAACAGAATGTCCACTTTTTCAAAACGCCAATGCAAAGTGGATCGGAACAAAGTGTTCCAGAGGAAGATATCATGTTTGTCAGTCAGGTAATACACCTACTCATACTTTAACTTTTTTTTCGAGATTCAATTGTAGAAGTGGATCATAGTATTGATAAATTTAAAACATTGTGTCCTCTAAAAATTTATCTAAATATTTATCTAAAATTATGAAACTCCCTGTCAAGTCTATTTTGAATCAAAATAGGAATATATATAATCTTCAAGAATTTCGCTCAAAGGACGAGTACCCATCTCAACCAGTACATACTGCCGTTTTAAGCTGTCGCATTAACGTCAAAATATAAAAAATTCATAGATACATACAGAATGAAAGCTAGAAAGACAGGAAATTTTAAGGTCAGATGAGATCACGAATTAAATGTGTGTTTACTCAGTCCAAGAATGGACTTCTATAGGTTAAGACACTGCTCGGAAGTTGGTGCACGACATTTTGAGCATCTATGAGTGTAATAAAACATATGCCTTTAAAAAAATCTTAACAGTTATTCTTTGTAAAAATAAATGTTTGACAAATTTTCTGCTTTTTTAGCGACCACCCTTGTATATATATATATATATACATATATATTTTTTTTTTAGAATAAAACTTTTTTCGAGTTCACTTCCTTGATTACAAACCTCATCATACGCGATGACCTGCCTATATTTGTTTGCGTATCGGAAATACTATTACGGATTCCTTGTTTTATTCAAAAAAGCGACCTAATGATAACAAAATTTTGTTATGAAAAACCTCAGTCTTTACAAGTCTGTCTTGGGCATGAATCAGGAAGCACAATATGCGACATATGCGACGAGCTTAACTTGAATAATATTATTCGTAGTTTATTTCTTCATCAGATTCAGATTCATTCCCATAGGACGAGTTTCAAGTTTGGAGTCCATCTGCCGACCTCCATGAATATTATTAGAAGTAGGCTAACTGAGTGACGCAATTCTTCAATTCTGTTGCGACTTCCAGCTAAATAGACTAGTGGTAGTAGACGAAAAGGACCTACAGATGTATGTGCACCAAGATAGCGCACAATCTGAACATGGTTTGTGTACCAGATTAGAATTTAGGTTGTGCGCCATCTTGGTTCACATACTTCGGGAGGGCCGACGAAAATGCTGAGTTCTTAATGTCTTGCATTATTTCAGATGCAAACAACATCATCTTTTACCAAGACATGGAACTGTATTTCAATCATTTGACGTTGAGAAATTACACTGAGAGTAAAAAGTTATGCAATGAAAGAGGGTCGGAATTGGTCGCAATAAAGGACTCAAAAATCAACGATGTGATCGTTCGGGAGCTCAACACAGAGTAAGTATTATTGCATTCTTCAGTTTTCAATCCTATGTGATCACATCATTCCGAAAACCACAAGCTAGACATATCAAACTATACCTACGAGATAAAGTCGTATTATGCAAGCAAACATTATCTTTTATTCATGAAAATGTGCTAAAATCGATGTTGAGAGCTATCAACTGAAAGTAAACGAGAAAGTGCCAGTTCCGTTATATCAGTACGCATTTGAAATTAGTAATTTGATTTTCGAAACAGAAAATGCGAATCTAGTTCTTAATGGCTTATTGCACCAAAATTATCGATGTACTTTTCCTGATACCTATAATATTTTTGAAACTATAAATATAATTACAGAATTCACATGAGTCCAATAGTCTTGAGTTTCAATATTCGATGAAATTTGAATATTCCACTGTTCTCAATAAATGTCAAAAAAAAATTTTCAGGTTTTGAGGTCATATGTTTTGGAACACTATGACATCGTAGATTTGAAACTTATCATATGTATTCATGCACCATGAACAGTTTCGTTGTGCACAATAAACACATGGAAGCTTGCCGCTGAAAGATGCTTATTTCATAGCATTTTACCGCATATACTTTACTCCTTTTTCAAATCAATTTTCATATTTCAACCAATAGCCGTTTTGGAGGTTCTGTTAGCGCAAGAACACTACCCGGTTTTGCCAACACGCTTAGATTCACTCTACAAAAATAATATGGTGATTATTTTAATTTAAATAAAATGTAACGAAAGTAATGATAATTTGCACCAAACCTTAATATGTTTAGTTTCTCGCCACTGTACTATTATGGCTGAACAATAGTTCATCATCTATATATATATGACATCATCGATTGCATGTATTTATCCACTCAAGCGGCTGATCTGTATTTATCATGATGCGCACATAACATATAGCGGTAACAGCGTAAGTGCAAAAAGTACATAGACTATTTGGTTATAAAGCCCAGCCGCTAGAACGCTATTGTTTAATCTTTTAATTTCCTTCATTCAAGTCACATGATGCTCGTTATTCCACCAAAATTTGTTCATATATTTGAGCATTGCTGTCTGGTTTACTTTGTATCCAGTACGGATATGTAAGTTTTGTTTGCAATACAATATTGCATTCAGAGCTGCATTATGTATAATAAAACAATCAACATTTAGGTATCTAATCATTTCGTGTCGTGGTCCCATCCAACGTTAGTTTTTGGCGAGTTTATGTCCAGAACAAATCTTTAGATGTTTCGTGAGATTTATGGTAAAAACCTATCAATTAGCGACTTATACCCTGTCTTCATCCTTTCACACCGGAACCTGGGACATGGACGTGTCATAAACGTGACTATTGTACATATCGTCGTTGTGCCATACCCCTTTGTCTTGTGTAGTTTACTGACGTTTTATTTGTATAGTCTAATTCATGTCGATTGTCCTATTATAACGCAGCAGTCCTAAACTGCTGTTATACTTGTATATGTTGCACATCCGTGTCTTAGGCCAGTAAGGTCTTGAACATTTATCCCATCTCTGTTATATATACTGTTTAAATATTATGCAGATACTGTTATATTTTTAGGCAAATGAACATATATACATACAACATTAGCATTGTATCATTAAAGTAAACAAATAATTATTCGGACGAAAATAGGAATAGGAGTGAGTACTAGTTTTTAAGTAAGATTATAGATAACTTTTGATACAGGCGAGCCAGTCCAAGTGATGCCGAACAACAACGATACTACATCAGTTTGAACGATATTGAAATGGAAAGGAAATGGGTTTGGTCAGATGGCACGGAAGCAACCTATAAAAACTGGTAAGCAGATTGAAGCTTTTGTTGTGTAAATACTTGTTATCGCTTGAAGATTTGGATGAAAAAAAGATTGTAAACGGTTTCACCATCCTTATAATGAAAACTTTTTCTTGCATTCTCGCCTTTGCCTACACCTCATTACGCATAAAATCTCTGTTACCGTTTGTTTTTAATTATCATTTGATGGCTTATTAAGTAGTGATAAGGGGGTTATGATCTCTGACATTTGTCTATTTTAATATTGTAAATATTTGCTAACTAAATAAATATAATTGTTAATGTGTGCATAAATGGGTGTTGCTTCAATATTGAATAAGTAACGAATATTAGTGTTAATGCACGCTAAAATTATTCTCAAATAAATAAATATTTACAACAAAATTCCTCACCTGGGAGAAATCTTCCACGTCAGGAAACGCTTATTCACATCAATGTAATGAATGTGTTATCAACCCATCGCATTGATAGGCACCTAACAGAAAGTATGTAATTAGATGATGACTCGAGACGTTATTTGAAATGATATGCCTCTATAATTTACGCTTATATTTTACGCGTAAATAGGTAACCAAAACTAATTGTTTTCATATATTGTGACTTTTTTGCAGGTTTATTGGGGGTTGGACAGAACCAACTAACCCTAAGAACAGAGAAGAAGATTGTGTAGTTACGCTGGAAAAAATGTATGAAGGGAAGTGGGCTGATGTTGATTGCAGTGCGAAGTATCTCAGCATTTGTCAAAAAAGTAATGATGTTTAACTATGGCATGCTTAAAAATGGGAATAGTCGATGTCATATTCAGCGACCAATGAGCAATACTATACAAATCAAATCAGTTAAATTAGTACAAGAAGAGTAAAAATAAATTTGATGCTAGGCCCATTGAGTCCAAAGTTCACAAGGTATATTCATAACGTTGATTATTGTAATATCAATAGATGTGCGATAGTTTTGAATATTTCCTATTTTAGCTATGGACAGTTTCCCATTAAACATTTATTTAAAATCCCATTCGATATTACAGTTGTTTATCATTCGCTTTTTTCTGGTGACCGTTCGGCAACTTTCAAACCGCGTTAATTTTAAAAATAAAAAGATATGAACTCAAAAATATTTTTTTATTTATACGTGTAGGTAAAGCATTGTAATTAAATGCACCTGATGCATGAAGATTGTTTAGTTTATTTAATTTTCATTTCAAAACCACCATGGCTCGTCGCATTACTTATTTAATGAATTTTAGGCGTTGGGTTGGAGTAAACTTTGATATATAATTTAGTCTTGTATTTTAAACTACAAATAACTGTCCTTCACTGAGCAGAAGTTTTATGCATTACCAATATTTTGTTGTCAAAATACAGCTGTTAACAAATTTTTGTTTCCTATTACCATTTTGCAGGGCATTAACATCGGACCGAATCCCAAATTTAAAATTCAGACAATTTTCATTCAAATCAATGTCATTCAGACAAAATTTTATTCATTGCCAATGCTCAGTTGCGTAAGGAAACATAAAAAAATAAGGGCCCAGAGGTTTTAGTTTTCGGAAATGGTGCCAAGCTAAAAGCAGCATTAAATCTTTTTTTGTATTCTACTGCAAATAGAACTCCTATTCAACGTAACTGGAAATTGCAAATACTATTTCAACTACCTGGAAAAGAGAACTTACTACGACGCTGAGTCTTATTGCTTCAGAATGAATCATAATGCCACGCTTGCAATGATCAAAGCAGAAGAAACTCATCAATACATAGCAGCAGCGATTAAAACAAGATTTGGTTCAGTCAATAATATGACTTTCTGGGTCGGTGCGAAGAAAGACAGTAGTGTTTCATGGAGATTCCTTGACGGCACGCCATTCTCTGTTGGTGGATTTGAAAAATGGGCAAGTAAACAACCTGGAGCGGGGATTAAACTATATCTCAATACCAGTGTCCGAGCATCAAACACAGATCTACTCTGGTTTTCTGGAACAAATGATGATAAAAGAGGTTTTATCTGTGAATTACCAGGTTTGTGCAATACGTCTAACATTGGCTCCAATTGCATTTGATTGCAACTGAAAACCGAGTAAATCATTACATTACATATCAGTACTTTAAGATTTTGAATGAAACAATAAGGTAGACTTCAGAAAATCTTGAATTGGCATAGAATGTTACACTAAATTTTAAACATTTCAATAATTGGCAATATAAGTTTAATAGATAATATTAATTCCGATATATTGGTTCAATATTTGTCTCTGTTATGAATTTAATGTTTACGAACACAATTTGGGAACCAGGGAAAATGTATGATATTGTGTTTAATTCATGTGGTCTTTACCATCTGTTGTCAAATATTTTTATAGATTTTACGAAATGACAAATCATGTATTTCCCCCCTGTTGTCTGGTATTTCATCAGAACAAGCCATCCTGCCCAGTTTCTTATCTTATAAGAGATTTCGATCTGACAGATTGTCCACTCAGCACTTAATTAGTGAAAGGTGTTATTTGTCAATGTTTAAGATGTTTATACCAAATATCATTTGGTTGAATGAAAACCTGGTGTTTTGTGCTGTTGCAATTATTTTTATACTTATTCAATCTATAACAATTCATCCATACATCAATACTTGTTGTATTTTATCATAGTTACTGATCCTTGTCGCTCAATACAATGTAGAAATGGAGGAAGATGCAGAAGTATCGGGTGTCAGATGGCATGTATTTGTAATAACGGATACAGCGGGATATATTGTGACCATAGTGAGAAATCCATTAACTACTTTACCTTTTTCTGACCATGGACAAATTGTCGTCAGAATATTTCTGCCGATTGCAAAGGGACATTGTCAAGTTTTGACAATGCGACATATGCGACTAACAGATTGATGGTCGTCGTATACTATTTATTGGGGGTGGGCAATTTCGAATAACTGGTAATTTCAGAATCGATTCGAATATTTTTTCGGATAGAATCGAATCTCGAATACTTGAAAGAGATTTAATTGTATGCCATATTTTCAATGTAAAGGGTCCTCCAAACATTTAAATTAACGACAACAAAGAATCCATTACTCGAAACATGTTTCATTAATAACTCACACGGAAGATAAAAGTCATGTGTCAGAATTGCATGTTAAAAGCATGGCTTCACTAAAAAAATTGTAGTTTTCACCTCAACATTTGGCGAACATAAAACAAGATGGCGGAGATTCGGAATTTTCATCTGAACCGATTCGAGCAACTTTCTATTCGATTCGAAATGCCGAGCTTTTTTCTTTCTATTTTCCCCATTAAACAAACCAAAATTTAACTATTTTCAATTGAACATTTTAGACAAATTGTCCATCACTGCGACTCAATCGAAAAATATCACTCTTATTGGCGAATCAGTAAGAATAACTCTTGAAGTTGTGTCTGAACTCGGCGAAGTCGAAATCAAACTTTACAAAGAAGGCAATTCAAGTATCCTTGATAAAAAATCAGTCGGCAATGGAATCGTTGAATTTATAATTGGCCCGATGCATTCAGCTTCTGAAGGGCATGCGTACATGTTGAAAGCAGTGGCAGGAGAAGCGCAACGCGTCATTAATATAACAATTGCTGTTCACGGTGGGTATACCATAAAAATCATTCAAGCTAAACATCGGAAGGTCTTGTTTTCTGTGATAAAACATCTAACCATTGGTTTTCCTATTTTCTATCGTTAATTTTCAACAATAAATCATTACAAAGAAATATTTATGCAAGATAGAATTAAATAAACTGCATGGCATTTCGAAATTTGCATAAAAATACGAAAAAATTTAACAACCCAAACTAAATTAGTTGTCTATTTGATCTGTTTTCATCATTTCGCCCATTTCAATTATTTCAGAGAAAGCAAATATCACCGATATAACTCCATCTCGTATTGCGATCCCATCAAAGCAGAACCAAACAATTACTTGCTACGCTACCGGATTTCCTAGTCCTTCTGTATTATGGTATTTTGGGAAAAAAGTCGTCGATAGGAATAGGAATTTGGATGTTCACCAGATGAATTCCTCATTAAAATCGGTATTACATTTCAAAAAACTTGTGTCAAGTGGTCAAGTCAAATTACACGCAGGAATCTATAGCTGCCGTGTGACTAATTATGTGGGAGAAGATGAAACTGAAGCCGGAAATACCAAAACAGCTAAAGGTACAAAATTGTAACAAATCAATTTAATGTTATATCTGCAATTTTACAATTGTTAATTTGAAATCGTGTATTTGGTTTGGAATGAAACGTTATTAATGAAGTTCTAGAAAACACAATATATATATATGTTTTAATTAATGAATCTATTCATGCATTCGCCCTGAATTTAACATTTAATTTAACATATAAGTATTTTATTAATTTTCATTTTAGCTATTGAAATGCCTGAATATTCTGCATCATCAACTAACTGCAGTTCAGACATTAAAGTCAGGTGGATTCCCGGTGTTGAAGCAACTCATATAAAACACAGGTATAACACACTCATGTAAATCATAGGTATATCAATATAAACCTCACTTTTTGAGAGATTTCTGGCTCTTTCAGAGGATTGTTTGAAACTCCAGAAGTATGTGCACCAAAATGACGCACTGAAAATAGTATTTGTACCAGGTTAGGGTTCCGGTTGTGCGCCATCTTGATGCACATACTTCAGGAGCGCCGATTGTTTCATATATTTATATATAAACATTATAAAATGTTAGCATGTGATATCTACCGCATATGAGTATGGTGGTTTCATACATCTAATAAAGATATTGAAGGTAGTGATTGTTTGCTATGAAAACTAGCGTTTGTTTACCGTTGGACTTTATATTTTTGTGCTTGGTCGAATCGGATTAGATCGACTAGCTAGTTTTCAAAGATCCCATTCTTTTTACACAGGATTACAATATCGGGACAGCATGGCAAAAACACGATCGAGATCACGCCATCTGATAATCAAACAGTTGAAACAATTTTTACAAACCTTACGCAAACATCGTTGTATACTGTGGAGGTATTGTCAAAAATTTGAAATGTTTAATATGTTGGATAGAAATTTTAATTTTGAAATTGCGTAAATGGTTGTTTCTGACTGATGAACTTGTTTTCAAATATCATTTCAATTGCTGATATAGAGTATATATACCGATAGGATAATAATAACGCCAAAATGACCCAAACTCGATAGAATAACAATATATATCTTTGGATAGGAAACAATAGCAAAATGTAAACGATAGTGATATGCGTTTTTTTGTAGGAATTATGGGTTTAATTTTACTCTTGTTATCCTAAATTTTATCTGTGATCTGCTGCTCAACTTTGCTGAAATATTCACAAGGCCCTTGGCGAAATTTTAAAGTAAAAAAACTTAAAGATGTTTGCACTGATCACCGATCACACACTTGATTGTTTATATATAATTGCATCACTTCAACTGATGTCTACTGCGCCATATTCTAGCACTGTTATTATGCTTTACTTCAATGCTCTTACGGCCTAAATTAAGCGAATATTTACATATAAAATAATTAGTTGGATATCTAGAAGACTCATATTTGTTACAACTCATTCCAGGTGTCACTCTGCCTCGAAACATGCATGGTAAACGACGGAAAAGCAGTCGAAGTAAAAACAGGCATCAATCAAGCTGGGGTGATACCAGATATCAAGCTCGAAGAACATCGAGGTGACAAAACTTGTAAGATTTCATGGTCGAAGTCAAATGATTCGGAATACATCACTGGCTTCAAGGCAAGTTCTTTTCTATGTCTTACATTAGAATCAATTCATGTAAGAAATTACTAACCTGATGTACTAAATCCCCCCTGTCTACGCTAAATCCAACCTGACCATTCTACGCAAGCTGATAATGTGTACAAGACATTGTAAATCTCAAGGCTTTTTAAAACCCTCAAGTGCATTCATTCACTGTAGTTTGAAGTACAAATGAAAAAATTCAATAATGAGCAAATTCAACAATCAATCAAAAATAATAACATTTCAATGCAAGTTTTCTTTGAGGCTTTAACTCATATTAACCATGTCAATAAAAAACGGAAGTTCTAGAAACCGTAAAAATTTATTGAGGGCCTAGAATGGCTTCACAGGCAACATTCATTGATCTTTAGTTTCCTTATGACAGGTTTCAGCTTATTCAATTTTGGTTAAAATTGGATCCAAAGATTTGGAATCTAAGAAATACAATGACACGTTTTATATTTCATTCAATTCCGCTCAAAACCATTCCTTCAATACGAGTCCGAATAGAAACTACACAGTGTTCATTCAAGCGATTGCTTGTGATAAACCAGGAATTTTGTCCAGAGCTGTTGGCAATTGCACAAGCGATACAGAAGGTAATGCTTCAGATTTGACATTTATTTCCTTCTTCAGTCCTCGATTTATTAAACACGCAGTCGTCTTTCTCATTATCCTCTGAAACAATCGCTTTCTCAGTATAGTTTATTAATCGATAACAATTAGAAAAGTCACAAACATAGTAATTTGTAATACTATACACTTGTCAATAATAACTCACTTTGTGCAAGCCAACAGACAGTCGAGTGTAATTCGAAAACTGATGATATCCACCAAAGTAACATCCACTGTGACTATGTACATGCAAATTACTAATGTTGTCATATTTTAAGCTCCATCGGTTGTGGCCGCACCGGAGATTTTGGAGAATAAAGGCGACACAAAAACTAGAAATATTCAAATTCAAGCCATTGACCAGAGCAATGGCCCAGTCAGGTAGGTAGAATAAGTATGAGTAAGTAAACTACGTCATAGGTGTTTTTGCGTATGTCAGCTTAGAACTAAGAATCACGTATCGAGATAACAAATACGTAGAAATCTATTACATCCTATATTACAACCTATTGCATCCTATAATACGGTACAAGTAATAGAGAATGTTGCTCTGTAAAGCGATAAATTAAATTTAGCGGCGGTTTTACTTGCTCATGTATTTTTCACACTGCAGATCAAAAGTTCATGAACTGTTAGCAGGATCATAACCTTGTCAAATCATAACTTTGAGCTCATAAACTGGATGATTTCAATGAAATCAAATTCTTATCATTGAGTCCAATAACTCATTCACCTCATACCCTGGTATGAAATGTTAATTCACCGAACAGGGTGAAAAAATGTTTGTTCAATTTCCAGTTGCATCTTTATTGTCGTTGACATTTATGAGCAAGTACAGAGCAAGCATTCTTCCGTTAACTTCACAATTGAAGATTTGAAGAAAGCAGAAGCAAATTCGAAATTGTCTAAACCGCATGTGGGTCAGAAGTACATTGCCATAGCAAGGTTCGTACGTGTTCACAACGGACCCATGAAAATATCATGTTTCCATGAAACATAATTCAATGAAACGTGTAAAGCTTCTATCTTATAGGTAGAAAATGTTTGGTTCATATCGAATTTGTTACATCAGGTTGAGTGTTACCATTTTGCACAACGAAATTAGACACAGCTTTGATTTATAGATACTACTTGTCGGGTCGGGCATTTTGTTCCAAACATTCACAAATTTATTCGCAAGGTTGGCACATACTGCCAGATGTGTTATAAGTATCACTGATTCGGTAATTTCAGTTTTTAATTTTATTTTATTGCCCAAAACAATTTTTTTGATTTGATTGTATAGCTCGGCCTCCAAAAAGCGCGTTATCTTATATCTTTGGCTGAAAGCGCTTTTTTTAACAAAAATACAAGCAGAAAGTATTCGTAAAATTTTTACATTTAAGGTATTATTAGATCGGTTTCCGCCTTACAGTTTTCATTTCATTTGACCAGTGGAATACAAATCATAATATTCTGCACAATTTCTTTTTCACAGATCAAACATTCCACTTGAAGATACTATTGTGTCTCTCGGTGATGATGTGTCAACTTCCTGTGATATTCACAGTGCAGCACAAAACATGAAAAGAAAGAAGAGAGAAATATCCCAGATGGTTCTTGCTGCAAAAAATTTTCCTTTAAATGAGGGAAAATTCTATGAGTAAGAGTTATTGTTTTTATCCAAACGCTTATTCGATGAAATTGAGCTTAAATCCAAATTTATCATTCGGGAGATCGATTTATTTTCATGATTGAAGAGTCGTATTTAAAATCCTAAAACTCTTTGCAAAGAAATTTTCAAGTATTCAATATTTTAGGTATACCATGGTCACAACAACTCCCGGCGCAAATGGAGAGGTACACATTGGAATGAGCGCTACACAATCATTCAAAGCTGACGGTAATACTTGTAGCGAACCTTTCATACCCATCCGACAATGGCTTTGGTTGTTCATGAGAGATGTTTCAGAATAAGTCATTTTCCGACTTCCAAAACTGTTGATCGGAGAGATTCTGCTTAATCGTGTATAACGAAGGGTATATTTATCATATTGCAAGATGTTTAAACCCGAAATAATCTATATTCTATAGTATGTGTAATTTATCTATTTTGCCACCAACTTGATAAAATTTAATTTATCGATTATTATTCTTGTATTCTCACAGCTGCTTCAACAACCTGGCTCATTGTAGTCATCATTTTAGTTGTCGTTGTTGCCATTGCAGGGACAATTACCTTATTTGTCTGTTACAAAAGGTAATTATTTCTATTTGTTCTTATGTGTTCATTTCGCTGATGCCTGTGAATATCTGTTCACGTTATGCCCCGATTTTACTGCATAAGATATTCTTATATTGTATTTCATTATATTTAGGCATCAATCATCAAAAAATAAAACAGACACAAGCATTGCAATGTCCGAGACTGCAACATCACCAGGTAATATAAATTTTGTTTTAAACTCCGTTTATCACGCATATCAAATTCCGAATTGCCTCCTTGTACAATAATATGACACCGGAATGCCACATTTCAACATATAGTCGCATCATAAAAGCATATTCAAAAAATAAATAAAAATTAAGGGTTTACTTCAATGTGGAAATACCTATAAAAACATTCCATTAATTAACTTGATTTGCCAGTTGGGAATCAGTAGTTTGCTTGCGTACAAAATTGAAAAACAGGTTATTTTGACGTTTCCAAAATAAGCTATTTGGTTAACTTCATAGGCTTTGGGAAATGTGTTCATCTTTTTTAGATCTCACATATGAAAACTTACAAAAGGAGACGGTAGACATAGAAAATGAAACTCGAATATATGCCGAGTTACTCCTGACCACTTATAACAGAATGAAAGCTAGTGACAATGGAGAGTTCAAGATCCAATTTGAAGTAAGAGCTTTGAAACGACAATCTAAAAGTTTACGTCATTTTTCCTCAAGCAATTAAAATTCAATAAATTCTTTACTTGTTCGAATAGTTGTTGAAGTTGCATTCGTATTACAATTATACTGCGTTATAAACTATTCTTTTTTAGAAATTGAAGGAAGTTGTGAAGTTAATAAAAGAAACGAAAGAAATCGCATCTCGTCCAAACATGATGAAAAAGAACAGATATAAAAACATTCTTCCTTGTAAGCAATTTTAAATCGCTGTAGTGTGAGGTATATTTTAAACTCTTAGAACAATACAGATATAAAAATCGTGTCATCGATTAGATCACAGGCTAATGAGAGGACATATTTGTATGGTAAAAACGAAGGAGTCAAAAGTGCGACTCTGACGTGTTGTACGTGGTAAAGGTTATATTTTATAAGATACATGCAAAAGCAATGTCCCACTTTCTTCGGGGGAATTTTTTCGGGGCTAACTACACCGCCGCTGGAGTGTTACTGTGTATTGATTGTACATTGATTTTCGCACATATTTTTAGACGATTCCACCCGGGTTGTACTGAGTGCGAAAGGTGACGAAGACTACATAAATGCTTCTTATATTCATGTACGTATGTTATTACGGATATGTTCATATCTTTTATTGCAAAGAATACAATGTGTAAGTGGCCAAATTAAAGTTCGCGAGGAGACAACTATGTTTATCCTGAATATCACAATTGCTTTTGTAGGCAATTTTTGATTTTCACATATTGTGCGTATTATTGCCAAGTCAATTGCCAGTCAAATGTCTATTTGATCCTTGGTTGAAGAAGGCAAGATTTTATAGTGATACGCCAATGTGACGCTGTAAAATGCCTCTGCAACAATCCTACAATGTCATTTGGTATATTTTAAAATCACGTAATTCTCTAATTTGTAATTTTGTGTTTGATAATTGAAAATATAAGGCATCCCCCAAAAATAAGCTATAGTGTTATTTTTCGAAGAAATAGAACCGAGTCTTATCTTCGGGGAAACAAGTGATGCTGAAAATAAAACCAACCTCAAACCTTTCAGGGATATGAAACCCGTAAGAAATTCATTGCAAGTCAAGGTCCTTTACCTGCTACCGTGAATGATTTCTGGAGGATGGTAATCGAGCAAAAATGTGCCGTGATTGTTATGTTAACCGGATTGATGGAAAAGGGAAAGGTGGGTGTTGTATTTATCTTTGAACAACGAATAAACTGCTATTGTGAGCAAACGCGCGCCAATTTGCTCTATAGTGCATCAAAAAGGAGTTTAATATGATTTAGGGTTGTTATTTCGAGAACGGATTTGAATCCTGGTGTCGGGATTTCCAAGAATTTTTACCATCCAATCTCGGATTAATAAAATGAAGAAAAAACGCACACAAACATCAAAAATATTATAAGCATTGGTGTTCATTTCTTATAAAACTGACGCAAAACATAAGAGCATCAACAATGTCACCATCAATTCATCAAAATCGCTCATTCTCAACAGCCTCTTTCTGAGCCTATTTCTTCAAAACTTGACATTTTTGACTAAATTTGAATATCTTTTTAGTTACAACTGAAATGCAAATAAACTACAATTTACGAAATGTACAGTGAAATTGTTTTAAAATAAAACTACTTCACGTATTAAATCCCGGGATTATATTCAAAATAACCTCGAGAGCGGGATGGAAAAAAAGGCCGAAAATCCCGGGATCCTCAGATGGGGATTCTTTGGGGTTGCAACGGATCATTCACAGATTATATTAATAGAATGATATAAAACTTCAACTTGTTAAAATTATTTTAAAAGTCTTGGCGGTTTTCTACGACGAACTTCTTTATGTTTATCGTATCATATTGGTTATACATAAGAAACTAGAATCTTGGTAAGTATTTCTACCAGCTTACTTAAACTTCTGTGAATTGTCTATTTATAGAAAAAATGTGAAACGTATTGGCCAGATGTCGATAGAACAGCGTCGTATGGATCAATTTCCGTAAGGACTGTCAAAAAAACACACGTCGGAAGTTATATAAGACGATCTTTTGAAGCTACTTCCACTGATGGGGTATGCTACATTGAAGTATAGCCTACCTTTATTCCACACTTACCACACAAAAAAAATAATGTTGAATACTTACCTCTTTTGGATGACGTTGCAGTATTGCATCGCTGGTACACCAAGTAGGTTCCCCCGCTCGTTCGATACAGCGGGAATAGTTGTGGTCGAGATTACCAGTCATTGCTGAGTGATTCACGTAAACATTGATCGGTCTTGGCTTTTTCTACCTTCCAAATTCATGTATCTGGGCCGTTTTAAATACAATAAGTCTATCTTATAATTCCACTGTGTAGTGTATTAGGAATCAAACAAATTAGAAATATAAATAAAATATTTAATATATTTTATTTCAGCTGAAGCAAACCATAACTCATTTTCAATTCACAACATGGCCTGATCACGGAGTCCCCATAACAACATCAGGTTTTTTCAGACTTCATAAAGCAGTTTCTGAAATTAATTGTTCAACACCAATAATAGTCCACTGCAGGTAAATAAAAAACGCCGATAAAAAATAGAAATAAAATGGTATATAAAGAAAAGAAATGCTTAAATGAATATCTTCAATACTTTTTATTTCACAGTGCTGGAGCCGGGCGAACCGGTACGTACATTGCGTATGATTATCTTCTGAATGAAGTTGAAAAAGAAAGCGCTATTGACGTTTATGAATGTGTTCATACATTGAGAAGACAAAGAGTAGAAATGGTCCAAACCGCGGTATGTAAAACACTGTAGTTATTAAGGAATCAGATATGCTTATTGTTATTGGTCAAATTTACATGTGTTAATGTTACCGTATGTGCATTTTTTGCAATTTCTGTAGCTTCCCTTAACCATCTCCATTTTAGCATATTTAATGATTTTTACTTATCAAAACAGAACTATCTCTTAAAAATGAATGTCCTGAATATTGGCAACGGTTTCCAAATTCCAGTGAGTTCATTAGGAATCTAATAAAGAATTCTTGACTGACAATTCCTTTATGATCATACCAGAATTTCATATACAGGACCAATATATCCTAGTGCACAAGCTATTGGTTGAACATCATCTTTTTGATGAAACTGATATGGATGATGAACACTTTCGACAGCTAATGCAACGGTAAATTTATCATATAATAACTTACTTAAATATAACTGGCTTTTGTGCCAAGCGATGATTCGGCGATGAATTTAAAACAACAACTACAATTATAAAACTATCTATAAGTTCACTAAGTGTCAAATAAGGAAAAGTTTGTTTCAGAAAAATTCATAATATTTGAATAGAGTATATCTACAACAAAACTGCCAACAACAAGTGTAATTTGTATTAAAAGCAACAACGCGGATCAACTTCTACTAGAATTCCAAAATCTGTCCGAAATTCCACCAATGAGTTTGAAGAAAGATGGCGACGGAGAAGAATACAGAAATATGAATCGAAATCAAGACATTATTCCATGTAAGCGTATTTTCCATTGATTGCATTTGTTAAACTGTCTACATAAAACTTGTAAATTGTTTTTAAATGTAGCAAACAATGTCATAAATTCACAGTGTGAAACCAACCTTCAAGCAAATTTTTCGGTTAAAGGGCGAAAAGTTGAATGAATGAATTGCTTAAGAATTTTTCATATCGAACATTTGGTATTATGTGTTGTGTGTGCGTAGCGTCATAGCATGGCCTTTCTTTATTATGCTTTAGGATATAACCTTACTACGTCAGAAGCATTTCCCAGCAAAAACAAATTTTATTTTGCCCGCGTAAAAAGTAAAACAAAGCATAATACTCAAAATATAGATAGCCCTTGAGAATAAATGTTTAACAGTTTATTTTAATATAAATGAATCAACTTGGTGAAAAAAAGTATATATAACTTTGAAAAAAGATATAGTTTCATCAAAGAAACTTATACAAACTACTTTTCTATTATATTCACAGACAAACGAAACAAAGTCGCAGTTGTTCAAATGCCAGAAGACAAAGAAACACCGTACATTAATGCTTCTATTGTGGAGGTAACATTGCTCGGTAGGGTTAGTAACGTGATTACTAATACAGCCAAATATATACACATACAGACGAATCATATTATACATATAGAGACAATGCCACATGCATGTACAGTCAACTGAATATATATATATATATATCTAACTATCTAACTAACTACTGTCCTCAAGTGATGCCATATGTATATACAGTAGGACTTGGCATTTTCAAATACCCGATGATTTCAGAATCGAATCGAATCTTGAATACTATAAAATTGTATGTCACTTTTTTATTGTACTAGGTCCTTCAGACACACAAATTACTGGAAACATAGATTACATCACTCAGGCAAATTGCTGAGAGTTCACACACAATAAAAAACACGTTTCCATCAATAACTCACTGCCGAAAATAGTCATATGTCCGAATTGCGTTAAAAAAATATGTCTTCAATAAAAAAAATTGAGAAATTTATCTCGACCATTAGCGGAAAGAAAAAAACAAGATGGCGACGATTCAAAATTTTGCTCTGTACCGATTCGAATATTTCAATATTCGATTCGAATACTCGATTCGAAATGCCCAGCCCTAATATACAGCCAAATCCTATATATACATATATAAAGTCAATCAAATATACAACTACAACTAATATCATTTGCATATACAGCTAATGCCATGTACATAAACAGCCAAATCATATACAAATAGAGACAACCAAATTTCGATATACAGTCAATTCAATATTCATACGCAGCCAACGATATGAAATTGAATCATCATATCATTGACAAATAAATGTTTTGAATTTCTTCAGACGTATGGACAAAGAGGTAAAATGATTGCTGCGCAGGGACCAATGAAATCAACTGTCGAATATTTTTGGAGAGGGATAATGGACAATGATGTTAGTGTAATCGTTATGTTGACTCAAATAATGGAAGGAGGAAAGGTATGATTAGATATGATAAAGCAGGGCTACTCAACTATTTTTACCGAAGATCCGCAAACAAAACTTCAAAAATATTTGGGTCTGGTTTTTCCATAAATTATATTTTGGCATTCTTAAACACGCACTTTCTCGGCCGACTAATGATTATTAGCTATTATGTTTATTATGGCGTTATAGTTCTTTTCATATATATTTTGATCTATAAAAGTGATTTTATAAAAAGAAACTTCAAAAGTGGAGCTAATGATCCAAAATAAAGAATTCGGGCCGCGGTCCGCCAGTTGAGTAGGCCTGTGATATAGGACAGGATCCCATATAAGAAAAAAATTATTAATCATCTTGGGCGAAGGGAAAGTACGCCGACATCAGTAGTGCGATGAATTAGTCATATAACAAGATAGGGAAGGATACGTTATAGCTAAATATTAAATATTTTAAAATGAGGTAAGGTGACCGACCGATAAGGTAGCGTAAACAAATGACGAGCCTCTTTGACATGCCCGGTATGAAATATCCTAGGCATTTTGTTCTCAATGCATGGACATGTAGTATGCCTGGTACCAGATATTTGAGCAATTAATATTAGTCTCTGCGAATACAACTTTGATTAAATGATGATTAAATAAATTGAAAGATTAAATTTATTTTAATTAAGTTATCTCTTTTCTTAGTTTGGAATTTATTAGCTCAAAACTTTGAAGTTTTATTCGGGTTTTTCTTGCTGGGAATTTGGTAAAAATAATCAAATATATGTCCAATTTTCAGCAACAATGCTTCCAATATTTTCCTAATAAAATCAGTGGCAGACTGCAAATTGGCAACATTGGAGTTGAATTGATTGAAGAAAGTTCTGAAAATGAGATCATCTTACGCAGATTAATTGTCACGAAAGATAGGCAATCGAAGGTATGTGTTTTACCATGAAAGAAAAAAATAAACTTCATTTGGAAGAAGCTATTTTTCTTGTCGTTTGGACTCGAACTGCTTCATTTCTCGCTTCAATAGGTATTCACTGGCGCATATTACATCACCAAAATGCAGTAGTATGATGCACACAATGGTGGGATTCAGCCGGTTCGCACCGGTTCTATTGAACCGTCTCGCGAAATTTTAGAAGATCAGCGAACCGGTTAAAATTACTGGTTACTGTAAATGTTCTGTTTGTAACAGAACCGGCTGAAAATATGACATTTGTGAAGAAATGGCTGACAAAAAATTTGAATACCACCACTGGATGCACATAGTATGTATGCAGTACATACAGTCTAAGGTTGCCGCTGACAGAAGACCAAATGATCATTTGGCGGTTATCCTGTTCATTCCGTATACATGAATATATACAAATATTTTGTGATCTTTTTTGCTTTTATTTTATTGGGCTTTTCTGAATGGCTAATAAGAAACGATTTGATTGGTCGTATGGCATAGTTTCAGTAGATCTTACCATTTTTAATTTTTATGGCGCCTGCTGAAATGCAATCATAAGATAATATGACATTTTTAATAAGCTAAAATCTAATTCTATGCATAACTATAGTTTGAATAGGGATACCCCTATAATACTGATACCTATCCATGGGGCCCAGTACCAATTACAAACATAGGTCTAGCTTATACACTCACCTTTGGTTTTATTAAAAAAAAAATCTCCTCTATTTCAGCCTATCATGCACTACCAGCATCCGAATTGGAGTTCAGAAAGGTCTCCCGATATCTCATCTGTGTTGAACTTGGTTTCAATTTTCCAGAAGTTTTCACAACAACAGAAGCTCGTTCACTGCAGGTAAGGCAACCTCTGCATATTTATTAACAAGTACCTTCTCGTTTGCGTGCAGATGTCTGTGGGTGCTCATTTATCTCGGTGCAAAAGTACGTGGGTGCAAATGTACGCGGGTGCAAATGTACGTTGGTGCAAGGGTGCAAATGTACGTTGGTGCAAGGGTGCAAATGTACGTTGGAGCAAGGGTGCAAATGTACGTTGGTGCAAGGGTGCAAATGTACGCGGGTGCAAATGTACGTTGGTGCAAGGGTGCAAATGTACGCGGGTGCAAATGTACGTTGGTGCAAGGGTGCAAATGTACGTTGGTGCAAGGGTGCAAATGTACGTTGGTGCAAGGGTGCAAATGTATGTTGGTGTAAGGGTGCAAATGTACGTTGGTGCAAGGGTGCAAATGTACGTTGGTGCAAGGGTGCAAATGTACGTTGGTGCAAATGTACGTTGGTGCAAGGGTGCAAATGTACGCGGGTGCAAATGTACGTTGGTGCAAGGGTGAAAATGTACGTTGGTGCAAGGGTGCAAATGTACGTTGGTGCAAGGGTGCAAATGTACGTTGGTGCAAGGGTGCAAATGTACGCGGGTGCAAGGGTGCAAATGTACGCGGGTGCAAATGTACGTTGGTGCAAGGGTGCAAATGTACGTTGGTGCAAGGGTGCAAATGTACGTAGGTGCAAATGTACGCGGGTGCAAACACCCGTTGGTGCAAATGTGCAAGGGTGCAAATATCCGTGGGTGCAAATGTCCGTGAGTGCAAATGTACATGGGTGCAAATGTCCGTGGGTGCAATCTATATGCGGGGGCTGAAATCTATGGATGCAAATGTCGGTAAGTGCAAAAGTAAACAGGTGCAATGTCTTTGGTGAAGTTTCGTCGAGTTATTGGGAAACGCGCTATTCGGGAGTATTTAATTCAAGGCATTTGTTAGATTTATTTGTTAATTATATATACACATATGTGTTTATTTATATTAAACTAATGTCAATAAAAATACGTTTACATAGTATTGTATCAACTTTTAATTTATTTCTATAGTGATGGAGCAGGACGCACTGGCGTATTTTGCGCAATATACAATTTGTGTGAAAGATTCAAAGTAGAAAAACGAATCAATGTTTTCCAAACTGTGAAAGACTTGCGAGATTGCCGACCCGGAATGATTCTAACAGAGGTACACTGTACAAATATTTATTGATGTTTCACCTGTAACTCAAACGTACAATATTCAATAAAATCACTGCGGTGCGTTTGGAAAAAAATATTGATGATAAAATTTATGTTACAAATTTGAAAAGCAAGGAGAGTGCTAATCTCGTTTTCCATGTAACTGTAGAATATACCTAATTATATACCTTATTATATTTGTAATATTCGTAGATTAAATGCAATTCCCGACGTGAAAAGTCGAGGCAGAATGGTTTTATCGTACCTAGTGTGTGTCCATTTAGTTCAAGACTAAAAAAATAAAATACGGCAACTGTCGAACTCAAAAATGTCACGGCATGTAAATATTAATTTTCCTTCCAAATCGGCGCTCATTAACATAAATACAATATAAAAATACCGAAAATAGGCACTCCATAAATGAACCAACATACTTAGAAATATCAAAATATGTATTACACTTGAGTATTTACATTTTTTTCCTAGGATGATTATAAACTCTGCTACGATATTATGCTGGAATATATTGATTCATTCAATCTTTATGAATATATAACCTATCGTGCACAAGAAGTATCTGATTCGGCTGGCAGTGAAAGCTTGTATGAAAATATAAGTGCAATAAGAAAAGCAAAATGAAAAAGAAACATTAAATTCTAATTTGTAATGCTTCCATTGTGCAAGTAGAACAGATAACGAATTATATTGTGGAACATTGGGAAGACTTTTCTGATCTATGCATATTCAAGACATGAATGCTCTTAATAAACTTTTTATTCTTAATCTTTATGCCTACTATTGTATTTTCTCTATGTATATTTATCGTTAATATTTTCAAGTTATGTCAAGCTAAAAATGTTATTTGAGATGCACTTATAAAATATTATAAACGAATGCTGACAAGTTATAAAATTCCTTAAATTAATTTTAAATCTGCTGCATATAATCTATAATAATCTATATAAATCCAAACTCGTCTTTTATACGAAAGTTCGCAAATAGCAAGTCAATAGGTAAATGATTGGGCTTCTGCGTGAATAACTACTTATCCTTTCTCCTATGCGTCGGGATACTGTATGCATATAATGAAAGTATGCTGTAGCAAGAGTGAGGATAACTATTCTAAGCGATTCAAGAGTCTTGCTGCACACGTATACAGAAATGTATCTATGTTGCAGCAAGACTCTTGAATCGCTTAGAGACGAAGAGTCTATTAGTAATCTTCTCAAAATTGCCTAGCTCAATTCTTCAATAATGATAATTCTTTCAATCATGCTTTGCTCGTTTTTTTATTTTTGCAAACTGTTTTTAAATCTTATCTCCACTGCTATATTAACTTTTTTTAATTTGTATTTTCATTATCTATCTTCATGCAATCAAAAATATATTGATTTTTTGTTGATATATGTTTTCAAGATTAATAGAGCATTTATCGCTATATATAGTATATGAATATAACTTGTCTCTAGTTTTAGTTATAGAAATTAATGATTACGTATGTCTTTAAATCATGAAAAATTTCCGTACCCGTTTGATGATAACTGTTTCCAAAAACTCAATTATCCATGTTCATAGATTATCTCTATCCAGAGAGCACTTTTATATTAAAATGCGGTGCCGGTGCAGAGTGTCATCTACGAATCATTATGATCTATAAAAATTACGTATAGACTATCTTGTGATTTACAACTTTTATATTAAAATGCGGTGCCGATGCGGTGTAGGGTGTCATCTACGAATCATTATGATCTAGAAAAAATTACATATAGACTATCTTATGATTTACAATTAAAATTTTATCATATATTTCCAATTATAATTAGAGGAGTGAATTGAACATTTATAACCCTAACCACATTTGCTGCATAGATAGACCAATATTTCCTAGTTTATCTAGCCAGGCGATACATTCATCTGCCGATTGTGTTGAGCTCGACAGTTGCAGCTCACACTAAGCCTTAGCAACAAGCGTGTCGTCGAACCTTTAATTACCCCGCATCGCTTCGCTTTTTTGAATTCCTCAAACGATAAATATATGCAAGAGTATTGCAGAAGTATCGCCTGACCATTGAGCGGCTGTGGCATCTTCCAACAGCTAAGTATTTGCAACGAATAATTGAGTGGACAAGTTTCTCTACACTATATTATTATGACAGATTATCAGCATTCTTTTTCCGAAGCATAATTTTGAGATAAAGGTTCAAGTTAATGTCCGAAGTATCAAAATTTTCGGGACCCGGTTAATAAAATTTCGAAGGTTGGAGTCAGAAAATTAGGTTAACAAAATTTATCTTTGAAGTAAAAGTCGATTCTTAAAATCCTTCGAAGTTGTGTTAAAAAAGTTTTTTGCCTTTAATTCTATGACAAATAGTATAAACATAAAATTTGCTTTTGTCCTATGTATTGTTGAATAATGTGAATTGTTAAAGAATATTGAGTTCGTTTGACATTTACGTTTCATGTGGTCATCAATGGTCATCCACGAATGGGGCATAGTCCGCATTTCTATGAAATTTACCGCGTTATTATAACGACGTTATTACCTTTATTCAACGCATCAATATTCATAAACTGTCGTTTGCATGTCATAAAATTGGCCTTTTTAACTAAATTTTGATTTAGAAGCGCTATTTAGGACGCTTTTAAAATATTCATTGACTTTTCTAAATATTTCAATCATCTTTTACTGCCGCCATTTTTTGTTAAATTCATTTATATTATTTAAATTTCATCATCCTTTCTAGATTTTTGTTCAGTTTGTTTTATTTTTATCTCTCTCTCATAAGTATCCTTATGCAATCGGAAATATCTTGGTTTTTCATTATGTATATATTCCAAATTAATATATTAATTATACTTTGTCTCCAGTTCTATCTTATGAAAATTATCGCGTTTATGTAAAAACTGCTTTTAAAATTGCGTAGAAATCTGATCTGGTGCGTTTTAGAAAGTTCAGCGATCACAAATGTCTAGAAATTATGCATTGTTGGTATCAGCAGCATCAAGTTAAATTTTGCACTTATCTTTTATTCAAATACGAGGAATTGAATTCATTTCAGAACTATTTAGGTATTATTTTACATACGGCTGTTATTTTTCGCTCCGAGCTAGCACCCATGGATATATAACAATATATAAGGAAACTGCAATTATTTTGAAATCACGGGAAAATTTCGGTAATATTTATTACACCCTGTTGTGATGGCGGAATCGTGTCCGGATTCGATTCTTCGCACAATCGACTCCGATGCATTGAAATCGATTCTCGAGGTTAACACTTGGATTGCAAACAATGTGTAACGTTTTGCGGCAATTCCTTCAGATATACGGTATGTATAAACTGCTTTACTGCTATGTTGAGTTGCTACGCTCTACGATGCCGCAAACTTTACTATATATATATATACTCGTATATATATATACTTCGCTATAGAAGATATTTACGTTTCCTCATTTCTAAAATCTCTGTGGGTTCTGATGGATTCTATTTTTATGCGATTTTGTCTCCTGGGACAGATTGGATACCCATACTACTTAGTTTTGGCATTCTTGTCCGTTCATATATTGGAACTTAGCTCTCTTGTTTGATTTCATATGGTATTGCTTAGGTGGGCATGTTTTCTCGGAAAGATATATCAAGGAATCGGGATTCAGAATCGAGAATCGGAATTGAAAATTTAGGAATCGGATAAGAATCAAATACTTGTAAGTAGTGATACTTAGCATCCTTAATGACAGCCATTGTATTCGATCTTTTGGGCAATTTAAATTTTTTAGTGCGATGGGCTCGTGTTAAGACCACTTACGATAGCCTTTTCTATTTTAGAATTGCTAGCAAGCACGAGCTATTGTTATCTACGCGTCATTGTGATCTATAAAAGTTATATTTAGACTATCATGCGATCCACAATCCAAATCACAGCCAGAGGAACGACTTTTTTTTGGTTTATGAACATTTAGAATAATCGAAGGCATGTCCCGCTGAGGGCGCCTTTATCGCGATGAAATTAGTCCATTACTCATTGTGTCGTTTGCTTAACCATAGCCAGAATTCGAATATTGAATCACTATAAATATCCAAGGAGACATTCGAAATAATATATAATTATTATATTATTATATATAAAATCAACATTCTAAATTATAATCAAAAATATTATATATACAATATATATATATATATATATATTGGTATATTTACAAAATAAAGAGTTATGGTATATCTGAGGTTTTGTATTTTTTTTAGTCTTCGTCTATGTCGTTGTTAATCAGTGAAATGGTGCTGCTGTCCTGGCGACGTCTTTTGGTAATTGATGAATACATTTTGCGAAACCAAAATAGAATTGCCGTAATACACACAATTGATGGTAAAAAGACAAAAAGCACGATCAACACAACAAAACACGCGAGAATCATTAGTAGACGAGCAAATGTGCATCCAATGAAGGAGGTTGCAATGAAGAGATGAAAACCCGAAGAGTAGTGCGAACAAAGATTTCCAGGAAGAGGGATTTCGGTTGCCACATACCAAATTATTGCAATTAAACCAAGGAGCGCTAAAAAACAACTCTAGGTTCATTACTGCGGTTTGAATGTCAAATAAAAGGATTCGTTTAGTGGCCAATATATACATCAAGAGTTATAGTTAGTTATTATAGCCTCAATCAACAGTTCAAATACCTTTACAAAATGGTCAATCAGGTTGAGTATTAATTAATTAAAATTTCTAGTTTCATGTAAGAATGAACATTGAAGCGTTTTTTTCTAGTATTGTTTAAAAGGAGATTATAAAAATATAACGAAATAGAATCTCACCATTGACGTCTTCAAAACATCTCTGATAGAATATAGATTCTTGTGGTGCGTTTGGTATGTTGTCAATGTCATAACGCGTACAATAAAAATAGAAAGACAGAGCAAATCGACAAAAAATCGCAACGACTAGTACGAATATTGTGAATATTTCTGCACCATTGAAGTCTGCAAAATATAAAAAAATTCAAACAACGAATGGTATGTTAGGCGTCAAGTGTGTTTAATTAATATAAGCGCGTTGAATCATGAATTGAAATAAAAATCTTAAGTTCAAGAGTTTTACTACGTGACGTGCACATTTGGGTAAAACAGAATTTTGATAGCGATACTTCTTCTTCATGCCTTCTCATTTCGTTATTTTTATCTCAAATATATTATGATTTGTATATCGCTGTCTTGGCTAGGTGATCATAATATTTATTTAAAGCGATACTTTCACCAGCATTTTCGAATACCTCATTATTTCAGAATTGAATCGAATACTTTTTTCGAATCGAATCTCGAATACTTGGGGGTCAATGGAAATATGTAATTATATGATTATATTACTTTTTTATATTTTAATCGGTGCTGTCAACGCACGAAGTACTGAAAACCTAGAATACATCACTCAGATCGATTGCTGAATGTTCAGACACAATAACAAGAGAGCTACGCACAAATATATGGACACGTCAGACCAGAGCGAATCAGTCCTTACCGGTACCTTTGCCGCTACCGGTACCCTCAAAAAAGTTCTGAATTTCCAGTAGCAAGAATTTTGCAGAATCAAAACGTACAGCCAGTCATGACACTGACTAAAATCCGTGTTCCCATGGATAAAAAATAATACAGCAAAATTTTAGACGAAATATCAAATTTCATAGAATTCACGCAAAATTTTGAAATAAATAAAAGTAATAGCCTTCTAGCGAAAAAATTAATCTTTAACCACTGAAAATTTCAAAGCAATTGGTCCAGTATTCGAAGAGAAAAGCGACTTTTTAAAAACGTGTCAAAGAACAAGAACAACAACAACAACATAATATTGAAACGATCGTTATGTCCACTACGTGTCCAAAAACACGTTTTTATCAATTAATCACTACAGGAAATGTCAGCCAAATGTCAGAATTGCGTCGACAAAAACAAAGCTTCGATAGAAAGAAATTGGGAAATTCACCTCGACCATTGGCGGAAAGAAAAAACAAGACGGCGGTGATTCGAAATTTTGCTTTGAACCGATTCGAATAATTTAAAATCCGATTTGAAATGCCCAGCCTTTACTAGCACTCACTTTTTCTCCAGAGGAATTGGCACTGCGGAGGTTTCGTTGAGTTATATTCGGCACATCCAATATCAGTAGGAGTAAGGGGTCCCAAGTCCGTGAGACGACATTCGTGTAATAAACCCTTTCTCGCTATATCGTTTTCGCCAGCTACCTAAGTGTTGCATAGCAAACAGTAAATCGAAACTAAAACATTTGTCAGGTTCCACAAAACAAAGTATTTTTGATTTGAGTGACGCTCGGTTTTGTTACAGCAAGTCTTTGCGCATCTTTGTTCGGGTTCGTTAGGCGCTGTTTGTTGTTGTTCTTTACAGCTGCATTTTTGAAGTTTGCCTGCTGCCGTTACAATTAACCACTTTATTGTTTTCCAGTCATTGAAAATTGGAGCGTTTGACGAAAGGATTGCTATAATAACAGGTAGAGCACGAGCAAGAGTGTAGTAAAATGGGATTCCGAAATAAGCACATAACTTCCCCAATCCACTAGGAGGCACATTCAAACAGAAATAAACAACGACAGCAATGAGATCACAAGTATCTAAACACAAAGTTGCATTTCAAATTTCGTATCAAGATAAATTATTCACTCGCAAACATCAATTGTTTATGAAAGGTTGCTGCGCTACCAACTATTGAAAAAAAACGTGTTTCTTCTACGTCTTTGTATGAAATACTTAAACGAAGATTTTTTTAAATGGAATATTTAGTTACATTATTCGCAAGTATATGCCTACGTGCAGTCTTTGAGATGATCGGCTATGTAGATTTCGCTAAACACTAATGTTAGGACTATAAGGTATCTCACCAGCCAATCGATTGACATTATTGTGAAATTGTTCCAAATCTTTGTGTTCATCAGATTGTTTTTCAGTTTCATTAACACATATATTAATCAGTATTGAAAGAAAATAGGCAACTCTTGCGACTATCGACACAGCGATGAAACATATTGTAACTACTTCATCAATCTCTTTGTCTGCCATGAAAAATTGAAATAGAATAAATAGAATACTTTATTTGATTATATATACAACGATTGTTTTTTGAATCTAAATGGGTTAGTTTATATTTGTCAAGTTACGCGAGGATTAAACAAGAACTCAGTGGTCATTCCACATTTTTTGCAACGCTCAGAATGTCTTCATGTTTATTCCATGGAAGATATATATACAATAAACACTCGATGTGATATTTATAAGTTAGTAGCAAATTCACGTAAAAAATATATATACCACCAACCCAGTTTTTTGCAGCGTTCTTCAGTGCTGTTTGTAAAACAAAGAGAGCAACTTCCTTGGGCAAAGCAATTATTATAAGAACTTTTGATTTTGCACTCTTCAAATAATCCCTGTCTTGCCGATCCACTTTCTGTCACCAACCAACTGTCGCAAACAATAGAAAACACTGCAAGGGCCAGCATACCCATTCTGAGAAGAAGTTTTATGCCTTTCCAATATCTATTTGTAGTTTCAAGAATATTTTCTGTGTATTCTTCCCAGCACCACCACATCACACATGTCGATTTGTCACCATAAAACATTGTCTTCTAACTTCTGTTCAGTACAACAAAGTATTAGTGTTACTTGACGAAATTATGTGTGTATTAAGAATAAACATTCTTAGCCATCATTAAACTTGGCTTTTTATCAATTGTTTTGACACAAGTCTATTCTAACTCCAAGAACAGAATGATGATTAAATACAAATAATTAATAAACCAAACATTTAACTCAGGTTAGCATACCTAAATCTTCTCATATTTTAAATTATAAGCATATTGCCAAATAATTCAAAACACGGCTACATTTCAATTTTGAGCTTATATCCGTCAGATTGATATTAAAACAGCGGAAACACTTTACACTATAAAAAGAGCAAACAAATTTCGACCTTGCCAAAATAGCTATAAGAAAAGATTGCAGAACTGAAGAAACGAATTATAAACACGAATGCCGTAACTTGACGGATATCAAACAAAAGGAATCAAAGTTTAATTTCTCATACAACCGAGGGTGGTTCACTGAGTAAACTAACGATAAAACCACTCTTTTATATCATATGTGTACTCTTTTTATAGCTCATAACTCGGAGAAGCTGCAACAACTCGATGATGTTTGGTTTGTAGATCTAAAACGTGTTTAATTCATACTGTCCATGATAATAATAAAAAAGCTATTACCCGCCAGCTCTGAACTTATAACAACGCAAAAAACTAACCCTGACTGACTGCTCGATTTTAGCTTATAAATACCAAATTGCCAAGCCATATGTAGGCTATTTCTTTTTTTTAATTCCGTGGCTCATAAATATTACCTTTTTATAATTTAAAATCCAGGTTGGCTGTGGGTTTTTATATTTAGATTTCTCAATTTAACTGCCTAATTACAGGTATATATATATATGGTGTTGGTAGGAATCATTTTCCAAATTTTAGGTACAGTAAAATGTTATGTGATGTTTTGCTGAAAATTTTTTTATGACCAATAAATATTCAAATTGATAGAGGTATATATATGCTTCCCTTTATTTCCAACTGATCAATGACTCGATCTCACGTGCATATGAAACGATGACCATGATATCATTCCAGAACCGAGCATCTGGATTGCTAAACTGGTTGATTATTCTCATATGAGCTATACTGAAAACGGACGAGATGCCATGGTTTTCCGTTTTATTGAGCCGTATTTCGTGGATAAATGTGAAAATCCCATTTAATCACTATGTCCGACCTGAACTTGAGAGTCTTCACATATGACAAAGCCGTATTATCGACTTTCGACTCTTCTTATTTTTTCTAATTTACGCCAATCAGCCGGGATTCGAAGTTTTTGTGCAATCCGAAAAGAAAACCATCCTTTTCGGTGCACTTCCATTTTCTTAGCGTCATCTAGCGATTGTAATATTATCATTTGCAGCGGAGCAAATAACCAGTTTGCAAAACGTGAAGTTTCTCTGCAAAATGGCTGCGTCTGTGAAAGCGGGAAATTCAGTAAAAGAATTATTCGATAGCATGGAATATGGACCTGCACCAGAGGCTGATAATGTTGCTAAGGTGATTTTTCAAGCAACTATTTTTAAAATGAATGTATACTAACTGCAATATCTGAATATCCTGCAGTAGGCTAGGCATAGGTCACGAGTCTGCTAGTGCTGTAGTGTACTCTGAGACTAAAGCACTATTCATTGGGCAGTACAGCAGTAGGAATTTTGCCTCAGTTGGTAAACACGGGCAATTCAAAGCATAGTTAAGTTACCTTGTGCTGAGTATAAATTATGAACTTCAGGTATCATCATAAATACTGACAGACTGAATTACAGAAATAGTCAGTCAGTCAGTCGTTTATTTTTCACCAAAATGAAACATACTCAGAAATACGGTAACTCGAAACACAAATGTCAGAATGTGGCTGTGTGGTGTGAAAATGAATGCTCTTACAGTCTTAGTATTCAAATAACTAAATAATGCCAAACATAATTGTGTCAGAGACTGAGAGACAACTAGACTGCCGGGAGGACTGCTGAGTTGCCCGTCTTTCTGTCTTTTTACATTCTTTTACGACAATGTTTTAAACGATACTGCAATATGGGTCTTTTACCTATTTATAGCAGCCAACAAGTTGTCCAGTCATCAGCAAGATAATTATGTGCAATAGGATTGCTGAACTGTCGCCACATTAGGGGAGTTCACGCCTTAATTCACACCAAATCCTGAAATCAGCACTTCAAGTTCAGAAGTTATAGTAGTTTTATTCAACTCTTTTTTTTGTTATTGACAATTTCTTTTTTACTTGTAACAGGCCTGGTTGAAACAGCGTGATAACGATCTTGGGCATTTTATTAACGGTGAATGGTATAAACCAGAGGCAAGAAAAGTATATGATACATGCTGTCCAGCTACCGGAGAGAAACTTGCGTCAACTATCCAGGTGTTTACTTTGGCCCAAGTTTACTAAACGCTATTCCTTTTTAAATAACATATGGTATGTTGAGTACCAGGTGATCCGAACGGAGCGTGTGTTTATGCGAAAAACCACTGCCAAGGGCGCTGATTAGAATCGGGAAACACTAAAAGCACAACCATAATTCATCTTACCTGTTTATAATTAATGAACTAACAATGATTGACACAGAATACAGCAGGGGGTTGGGAAAATGGCTCTTTGCTTTGATAGTGTTTTCTTAACCTGTTCGAGATTCCTAACCGAGCCCAATTTTGTATACCCATTTTTATTCATGTCATACGACCCCCAAAATTTACCCAATATACAATAATTATATACCATTGGAAAGGTATTTTAGAGTACTATACGCTAGATGTCACTGGAGGACCGTAAACTAAAACACCTGTTTCAAGAGGTCTCTCATAACGTCAAAAAATAACAAAAATATTTACACTCTCTCATTCTATCAGCTGTTGGATGTCTATAGCTATTGTAAAGCTGAAATGTGACTATACAGTTGACTGCACATTGGTTTTCTCTTTCATATGATACTAAACGCTTTTCGATAGCGCGCGTCGTTCAAGCGTTTTGGAAATTTTCCGTTTGAGAAGTCACCACATCGAATCAGGCCAGGCTAAGCTTGATAGATCGATCGGTTGTTCGTTTGTGCTTTATCGCGTTGAAAGCTTTTGTGAGTCATAATAAAACATTTATTATGATTCATAAAAGCTTATAATCGTGAGACAAGGAGAATTTGCGAGATAAAACGCCTATGTGAACTAACTTTTTTTCGGTGAGGCAGCTGCGATCAAACGACTCGATATTTTTATAACTTCCTGACGTTGTGAGATGTCCACTCTCCTATGTTATGTAGCATATAAAATGACCTTCAAAATAAGACCTTATCATACTAGCTTTTGTTATTGGTTAGCGCGCAACGCCAAGGTTTATGGAATCATTTTCTTGTTGTGCGACGTTTTTATATCGCAGCGGGAAGTACACGCGTGATATGTAAGCGAAATTTTATCACTTCTAAATCTCATATAAGGTTTATTCTTATATTGTTGTGTGGGGAATAAGATTTCCTTTCAAGCAAGACCATAACAAACATTCCAGACCTCATGGTTTACACACAGCATTCGCGCACGTCCCGCATGCGTCAGTTCGTGATGATCAGGTTAATAGCAGTATTTGAATAGTGGTTCATTTTTTGTTCAAATCATTCTCTCCACATGTAATGTGCATACAACCAAAGATTCTAATCATCACTCTATATCATCGTTTGGCACATCACTGAGAACAAACCAGGGTTCGCAGATTTCAATCCTGCATAGTATAAACATATACAAGAGGAATGTTATATTTCTCAAAGTTATTAAATGATGGTTCACTTAATAGCTGTACATTATGGCTTGCTCAACCATCAAGTGAATTTTTTTTCTGAGCCAAGTAACTAGAATAACCAGACAACAGACCATGTTACGCAAGATATCATAAATATGGAAATGAAGTCCTAAAATATTGAGCTCATTTTCACTTTGCCACCTCAACCAATAAAATCAATAAAATGGACATACAAATAGAGCCTCCAGAATGCAGAACCGCTAAATGCAATACTGAATATTCAAATATAGGGAATAGATGTGAAATCTGAATCATAGCTTTGCAAGTAAAAATTGATAGACCTCCTATATCATATGTTGGGGAAGAGGAAATGCTTCCAGAAGGCTTATAGTCATGACTCATGAGACTGACCATAACCTCTTTTTTAGGGGCTCCCGAAGTATGCGAACCAAGATGGCGGACATCGGAATGTAATATGTGTACTGGGTTAGGGTTAGGCCATAATTTTAGGTACAAATACTACGGGAGGCTCTTGGCTAGTCTTCGAACTGATAATAGGACTAAAATAAGGAAAATTGGAAAAAAATTTTCGCCTAACCCTAATCTGTTGCCCATGTTACGTTCCGATGGCCGCCATCTTGGTTTGCATACTTCGGGAGCACCCTTTTTTTTTTTATCTCTATGCTTGTACTTGATTCCTAACACATTTTTACATACTTTTTTGTTGTTTGTACTCACTCGTTGTAGTTTTGCACACGAACATGAAATCATTTTTTGATATGTATTATTATTAATGTAATGTTTGTTTATATCAGGGTGCTCAAGAAGATGTGGACTATGCAGTTGGCTGTGCAAGAGAAGCTTTCAAATCATGGAGTCAGCTAGAACCTCACGTCAGAGCAAGGTATTTTTTTATCATCTAGGATTAATTTGGCCATATTATCCATAGTATAATAATATATTCAATCATAATTTTTGTTGCACATAGTTAGACTCTGAGCGTCTGAGGTAAGCTTAAATAAATAAAACCCTCACTATGTGTGTTCTCGCCAATCATAATTTATATTTAGCTTATATTATATTTTTTTTATATTGATTAAGATTAATTATCGCTGAGTGAGATACCCATACTATTGTACATACCGTGAGTGGGTATATCCAGATACTTAAAAATGAGACAAATCATTTTTTATTTTAAAAGTATGAGGGCACATGCCCAAGGGGGTGTCGAATTTGACTGCTGTGTACAAACAATATGCCCACCACCTACTCCAATGTGCAATAAATCTCTTCTAAAAGCCAGAAATGTTATATACATATATGGTAAAAAGGTTAACAATTTTAAAAATGCTGCAAAATATTTGAAGGGAGATATACATTTTGTAACAGTAATGAGGTGTAAATAGAATAGGTACAATTCTTTATAGATTTTTACAATGGGACTTCCAATATAGGGAGAATAAGAGTGATATTTTTTTCAATCTAGATATAATTTCTGTCTAAACTATTTCTAGGCACTTGTATGCAATTGCAAGAAATGTACAAAAACACCATCGTTTGATAGCGGTGATGGAATCGTTAGATAATGGCAAATCAATCAGAGAAACAAGAGATTGCGACATTCCACTTGTTGCAAGACATTTCTATCATCATGCTGGATGGGCTCAACTGATGGACACTGAAATGAGGGGGTGGAAGTCTGTGGGTAAGTTAATAGTAAAGATGATCAAAAAATTAACCAAATAAGGAAGTTTTCAATGAAGTGATTATTAAAAGTACACACTGTTATTGGTAACATAATCGAGCATTGAAAGACCTCACCTTTGATGGAAAAAAGTGTAATGACATACTTTGGGCTGGGAGTGGTAATATTAGGAGTGTGTGTTATGGCGAAGTACTTGTGATTTGAGGGATTATGGTATGAAATTCATATCAATTTAGAAATTTGAACAGCATTAGACATTTTTGCATGATTAAGTTACTAATTGCGAAATTATTACACTTGAATTGTAATCCATGGAATCATACAAGAATATTCGAACTTGGAATATAGAAATGAAGTGTCCATTTTTGTTCACTTTCAAACCTGCTATTCTTTCATTTTATTCTTTTGCAGGTGTTATAGGAGCGATTGTTCCTTGGAACTTTCCACTGATGTTGCTCACATGGAAGGTAAATTGGACTTATAATTTACATCCAATTATAATATTGGTTTTTTAAAATCATTTTTTAATATTGTTGTTTAATTAGTTGCATATTCGCCAAAGATAATTCAAATTGAATAATTGTTTCCTGCTTTGGAGATTTGCCCACTTCTAGGGGAGAAATATCCCTATAAGCCCATCATTAAACTTGCACAAATTTGTTAACAAACTGCTATTTACCGTACTAAGCAGAAAAATAATTTACGGTATATTTTCCGCAAATGTTTAATTTATTTGGAGAATTCTATTGAAGTAGATTTCAAAGAATAATTTTAAAATTTGAAGTCATTCACAGAATATATAATAATTTTGTTAAAGGCTTAGCTTATATCTTCAAATTTATGTTGTATCTTGTATATTACCCTATATATCAGAAATGTATATACTATCAAGGTAACAACGTTTAACTGATGCAAAGTCAACATTGTGCTCTTGTAAAGGAGTATTTATTATATGAATGTTTTCTTTACATGGTGTTCATGTTTGCATAATCATTCCAATAGCGTTCTTGTACGACCTTGCAAACTAAATAAACTGATTTATGTTGAAACGTCCATATTGGGCATTTTATTCTAGTTGGTATTGAATAGTTGACTTTTTGAATAGTTTTTAGGTTTTTTCTAAATGTGATATTATTGTGAAATACCGCATTCACATGTAAATATCAAGTAGAGTCTATTAGTAACATGATTATGGTTTGAGCTCAGATTCATTCAAAATCTGGCTCCATTTTGATTATAAAATTCGTAACCGTTATTTTACAAAATGTGTTTAATTTTGATTTATGAAATGAAGCTTGCTTGGTCATGTGCCTAAAATAAAAAATTTGCGTATTCAGTGTGATTTAAGTGTTTCGGCAAAGTTTTAATAGAGTTATTGAATGCAATATAAGCAATGTTGAGTTTTGACTGGCATTCAGATTTTGCATTTTTAACCATGGACATAAATGAAATGCTTATTTTATCTTGTTTTCCCAGGTTTGCCCAGCACTTGCAATGGGAAACACTGTTGTACTGAAGCCAGCTACTTTCACAAGATTGTCTGCTTTATTATTGGCAGAGATTTGCCATGAAGCTGGACTACCTCCTGGTAAGAATGATCTAACAGATATCGCTTTGCTGTGTATTTGGTCAAAATAGGCAAATAAGTGTTAGGGACATGCTTTCAGTGGCATTGCTGGTTATTCCATGTAGACTTGCAGGTTCAAAACCCTTGGTGTATATTTTTGTGTGTGGGATGGCTGTTTGACACCTCGCTGTGTCATAAGGACGTACTTCCCCATATTCGAGTCGATGCATCTTGATTTAATTTCCGAACTATAATTTTCAAAATTAACCAATCCACATCTAACTTGAATTGAAATGCCAGAAGAAATGGATCAGAATTTGATTAAGCTGAATATTTGGTTTTTCTTTCCATCTGGTTTATTATATCCCAAATGTCTAAACATGTAATAATTGATAATTCTGCATCCAGAAGCTAGGTCAGAATCGATAATATTTTCAACATTTCAAGACTAAACGGCAGTTGAGTTGAAATGTATGTTAATTTGGATCCCAAAGATGGATTAGGATATTTTAATAAAAACATAGAATTGGATAAAATTCTTCTTACTAACAACTCTTCAGCCCTAATACTAACAATGGGTTTCGAACTTACAAACTTTTCTTATATATTTCAAAGAATTCAAATAAAATGGCAATACTTTGAGTTCTAGATCTATGTGCTTAAAGGCCGGGATACACGACAGTGTGCGAACTCACCGCAGCGTATTTTTTTGGTTTGTTTTATGTTATTCGTCTGCGGTGGACTGCGTTTCGTTGCGCTGCGTTTATCTGAGTTGGCGAACGCTTGAGTAGCGTTTTCTGACCGCAGTTCACCGTACTGACAGTCTTGTTCTGCTCGTTCTGGTGGTTTTCTGAGACAACTGGTTGTATTTCATGTGACAAGCGAAAGTTTTGTGCTAATTTATCGTTTTCCAGTTGCTTTTATAACGATAGAAGTTTAGTCCCACTAGGGCTACCGGTTACCGTGCGGTATGTAATATCACTAGTACCGGTATGATAACGGTACATTGGTACGGTAACGGTATGATATGCGGGATACTTTGTGTTGTCAAGTGTGTTCTTATCGTTGACGGTTATTCCAAATCGTTCAGCTTACACCTATTCGATTTTTTTACCAGATTTTAACTGAACATTGAATATTAAATTATGGACCCATAGGGTACGGTATCGGTACGCACGGAAGACAGGTCTGACGTCACGATTAGCGCATACCGCACAGTGCGAAGAGTCGCGGTGCGGTGAGTTATAATGCTGTCGTGTATACCGGCCTTAAGAGTATTTCCATCAATCCAGGTGTCTTTAATGTTGTAACTGGTAATGGTGCATTTGGATCAATGTTGGCAACTCATGATGATGTTGATAAAGTTGCTTTCACTGGATCAACAGGGGTGAGCAGATATAGAGAATTTTCCCTTTTGCATTCTCTATAAAAATATGGCTACACTCGAAGAATGTGAACCAAGATGGCAGGTTAGGGTTAGGCGATAATTTCAGGTACAAATACTACTACGGGAGTCACTTGGCTAGTCCCCGAACTCGTAATGAAACTAAAATGATGGAAGGTGGGATAAAATTATGGTCCTAGACTCCTAACCTGCTACACATACTACGTTTCAGTGTCGGCCATCTTGGTTCTCATACTTTGGGATTACCCAAATATGAATAGAAAGTATACTTCTCATTTCAAAATCAAAGAAAGGACATGAAAAATTATCATATTGAAAAATTTTGAACGTGAATATAACTTCTCATTAACGACGCCTTTCAGTATCATATTAATGGGTACCCCATCAAATTTTATTCGTTTTCACACCATGTACCACAGTAAGGAAACCACAGTCAGGAATTTTTGCACAGAACACTTCATTCACTCAAATTTATAATGGTTTTGTACAGTACAACTATTCTTATTGAAATAAAAAAATGAGACTGTGTTATTTTTAAGAAAATTTGCTCGAAGCAAGGTCATGCCTACTCACTCAGAAGTAAAGAGACTGATTGCAGATTACTATAGAAGTGTTAAGTGCTGCTGAAAAAATATAGAATTATGGTGGTTGCGCATTCGTGAATACTGATTGGTGCAAGACTTAAACATTTTGAGCCAAAAGAATCAGTTATCAGTTATGAGTTACACAAAACTGGAAAAAAATACTTCTGCCATAATTTTTTTTGTCTGAAACTAGTCATAAACAGAGAAATAAACATTAAAAGTTTGTGCTTTTTACCTTTGTACAATCCTCAGGTGCAATGCACTCAAATCTGAATGTGCAAATTCATCTATTTCGTAATTGTAAGGCCAGTCTGGCAACACTCGATATATTCCTATTTTACTTTTCAACAGGTCGGGCAAACGCTACGTCGCCTCACTGCAGGTTCTGGTAAAAAACTCTCACTAGAGCTTGGTGGTAAATCTCCTGTGATTGTGTTTGACACTGCTGACTTAGATAGCACTGTGGAAGGTGTTGTGGATGCTGTATGGTTTAACCAAGGACAAGTGAGTCACTCAGTTTTTTGATCCATGCAGAACCTTTTTCATGCCGCAATTTGTGCTTTCAATTTTTGTCATGTTGTGAAAGATCATTAGGAATATTGAAAGATGGCCGATTATTGTATTGTTTTTGTTTACATTGCATACTTATTGTGTTTACTCATTTAAGATTGGGTGCTCCCGAAGTATGCGAACCAAGATGGCGGACATCGGCACGTAACATGGGTAACAGGTTAGGGTTAGGCGATAATTTTTTTCCAATTTTCCTTATTTTAGTCCTATTATCAGTTCAAAGACTAGCCAAGAGCCTCCCGTAGTATTTATACCTAAAATTATGGCCTAACCCTAACCTAGTACACATATTACATTCCGATGTCCGCCATCTTGGTTCGCATACTTCGGGAGCCCCTAGGATTGTTATTTATTACATTATTTGACCAAATTTCGAAATGTACATTCAAATTCTAACTTTTCAGGTTTGCAGTGCAGGATCTCGTCTTCTTATTCAAGAAAATATTTATGATGAATTGATATCAAGAATAAAAGAACGTTTAACTCATTTCAGGATCGGACATTCACTGGATAAGGTAAACCAAGAACTAGTGATGCTAATCTTTGATTTAGTGACTCGCGTATAATTGATTAAAATCAATTTCGTAATTACGGCCTGCCACAGAGGCGCAGCAAGGAATTTAAAAAAAAAGGATTGGAAGTTGGAAATCTGAAATTTTTGTGCAATGGGTTCTAGAACAGTCAACTGACTGTGTCACTTATTAAAAGAGACTAATTTAGATAACGATTTCTGTTCAGTCAAATACTCAATCCATCACCAATATGAGAATTAAAAATGTTTTGTCGTATTCATTTAATTGTGTTAAATGTAACTTGCTATTGTCTCTACTTACACCAAAATTGATTCATATTCTTGTGATCTTGCGAATTGTCAATTTGAGTTTTTCTCAACATTGATTGCCACATTAGATTACTTTCAAGATATCGCCCATAGATTATAGTCATTTATGTAATGGTCCGTAATCAGGATGGTTCAACATACATTATAGTGATTGCTCTGGCCATAAAAGTTTAGAATCAAGCTTACACAGACAAACAACCTGAAGCAGACAAATTACTTTCTGATCTAGCAACATTGTGTTAGAAGTGGGAGCTAACAAATATTAATATTAAGATCATTAGGCAATATGAGGAAAAGTATGGTATGGATTAATTTGTGCTAGATTGAATACATTTTCTCACTGGATAGTCGGCATATCTTTATTCTAAGGAGCATTCTATATCATAATACTAAGATGCATCTGTCTGGTCGATTAAAGCACAGCTTCCCAAACTTTTAAGCTCACGACCCCTTTCAATATATATTTAAATTTTCTGTGACCGCTGTTGAGTCGGCATTGTTATGCAAGAGCGCCGCTTCTCTGATCCTATGTGTTCTCTCCAAATTGTGAGATATATGTTTTGCACTAATTTTAATAATTTTATTTCGAATCAAAAGTTCAAAAATGTACAATAAATTTTGTACTTTTTGTGAAATTGGTTTACTGTTTGCCCGCCCCCTTTCGCGACTTCCAATTTGGAAACCCCTGCGTTTGGGGAAAAGACCATTAAGTTTGAACGATAATCATATTCTCTTTATAATTCAGGCCATTGATATGGGAGCAATAGTAAGTGAAGGACAACTGAAAACAATCACAGAATTTGTTGAAGAAGCAAGACAGGAAGGTGCAGAGATATATCAAGCTCCAGTACCTGTACCAGAGAAAGGTTTATTCTATCCACCTACTCTCGTCACAAATGTTCAAACTGTTTCTAAAATTGTCAGAGAAGAGGTGAGTGAGGGGGATTTATGCTACTAAAGTACTTTCATTGAACAATTTTAGTTTTATTCGATATAAAACAGAGGTGTGCAACAAGTGGCACGCAGACCACAACACAGCTCACTAAGGCTGTTAGTGTGGATCTTGTCAACACTCCGAATTCATCATCAAGCATTAAATACTAATCCGGCCGTTTATATTTAAAAAGGCGCTCACATGGGTAAAATACATGATGATTTTTGCTCTTGTCAGTATGTTAAATCTTTCAATGTGTTGCCTGGAGCTTTTATTTTCTTCTCTTGCCTTTTCCATGGCACTCTGGTTGTCGCTAATTACTCATCGATTTTAATCGTTAAGTATGTTGATAGGTATTTGTCTGTTTGTCTGTCTGTTAGATGCACGCGATATCTCACGAAAGCGAGATTGGATCTGATGCAGATTTTGCATGTGCATTCATCACATCTCGTACCAGAAGCCTATTGATTTTGGGCGAATTATGTCGTATAATTAGCGAGTTATCAATTAATTAGTGATGGGACACAAGGTGTCACTATGGAATAAAAGCGCTGTTTTGGGGGATCTCCTAACTTTTGATCGATAAGTCTTCGGTCTCTGACCAATATTCTCGTTTTTTAATTTGTTGTGTACATGGTAAAACTAGTTTTTTGGTGTGGCCCATGATATAAGAAAGTACCGTGTGGTTGATTAATGAATATGCGTGTGATGGCCTGTGGATTCAGGAAATCGATCAAAGTTGAAGTTTGCTTTGTCCTATTTTTATATGGGAGTTGGAGTGGTTCAACATTAAACTCTTCAGTTTCGGGAGATAGTGAGTCATATTTTAAGCTTGTGGAGTCGTAGTCGAGATTTCAGACATTCAATACTTGTCATTTTCACAGTCAAAATTTCTGACCGAAACTGGAAAAAAATGCATTGGATTGACTTAGCTTTTTCAGCAGGAAATAGAATGCCTTGAATACCCAAGTTTTATTAGTTTAGTTTTTTTCTGATTTTGTGGAATCAAATTTCCTATTGTGAGAAATCGGGTGATTGTAATGAAGTGGAAATTTTTGTTAATAATGATTCGCAGCCAGAAACATTTTGAAATGAAATTGGAATTAATGTTTAATGATTCTTGTCTGCGCAATAGTTCAAAACTATTTAGCTTATAATAGCATTACAGTTTGGCAGATTTGTTATTCTTTGATATCTTTTCTATTTCTTCTAGGTATTTGGTCCAGTGTTGGTTGCATTGCCATTCAGAACAGCAAAAGAAGCCTGGTCGCTTGGTAACAACACAAACTACGGTCTTGCAGCAAGTGTTTGGTCTGATAACTTACCAACAGGTACAGTAGCTAGGGGAAATGGGCTCCTGAGTCCTGACTTTGGGATATTAAGTTTGGGTTAGTGGAGGTGGAGTCTGGAGAAATTACTTCTTAGTTTGGGATGGAAAATTTTGACTTACTGAACTCTGTCTCCTGGCTCCATGTTTAAGGAAATTTTGATTTCAGTTCAACTCCAATTTCTAACAAAATCAAAATCTGATAATAAACATGTTGTTGTCTTCTCCAATAGACTGTTAAAAATGATTTTTTTTTTTGTTGGGTAGAAAATTTTATCTTAAGATATTATCATTAAAAGTCTTAACTTCCAATTTTGGGGATCGCGAAACTTCGACACAGACTCTTGACTCTATGGATACATCCCAATATCTCCAAACTTTGATCCACATAGTTGAATCCATCATTCATTTGTTGATCTTTATTAAAACATTTAACATTCCTCTAATTTTTCAGCTTTGGAAGTTGCAATTACACTTAAAGCAGGAGCAGTGTGGGTCAATTCACACAATCTGTTTGATGCAGCTGCTGGTTTTGGTGGATACAAGGAGAGTGGATTTGGAAGGGACGGAGGGAAGGAAGGATTGTTCGAATATGTTAAACCTGAATGGGAAAAGAAACCTGTGCTGGGAAAAGTCGAGGTGGGTTCTTCTGAGGTTTTTGGTCGAAGAAAGCTTCTGTATGCTTGTCATAGAACAGTGGTTCTCCTTGTTCAAGAATTTGTCAAGTCTCGCGCCCCACCTCAAAACTATCTGTGAACAAGAATATTCGGTGCTCCCGAAGTATGTGCACCAAGATGGTGCACAACCTGAACATAGTTTGTGTACCAAGCTATGGTTCAGGTTGTGTGCCATCTTTGTAAGTGCACATACTTTGGGAGCGCCAAATATCCTCGTCTGGTTTGTATCCAAAATATCAAATTAAAATTCCACATTATCCAATGTTCATAGGTATTAATTTATGAACACTTGTTCTATGGATGCTTTTTGTATAAGATTGGGTAACCTCAGAATTATCTACAGAATACTTGATTAGTAACGACTAAAATTTTATGCCTGTAATGATTGTGGCACAGGGGTGTCTCTGCCTTGAAATCTTGAAATATTTTCTGTAGGTTGATATGAAGAAATTTGGTTCGACTTTTGGTGAGTCATTGATGCCGGTGCCAGGACAAGGACAGACGGCGATCACCAGCATTCAAGAGAATGGAATCACCAGACCTTCGTGAGTGATTTTCTTGCATTTCACTGTAGAAAGTATCTTTTTGCAAAAACTAGCACCACTAGACCTCAAATAGAACACCATTCTTTATTTTCTTAATGCAGTCTATAACAAAACTGGCAGTATGGCGCATCCGGATAAGTGTTTAACTTGCCATTGCACCTCTGATTACCCTGCGGTGGTTGTCCGCAAGTTCAAATCTTGTGGGGATAATTGCAGATAAGTGCGAGAGGATTGCTGAACTCCTCACCGATATAGGCTGGTTTACGTACGGCTTCCTCCACCATCAAGTCCATTTATATGAAACCAGACATGGACTGGTAACTGGACGAGAGGGTGTGGTACACCATAAAATTGAGCTATGCTATCAAAATTTATAATAAAGCAAGAAAAAAAGATGAATATTCCATTGCTGCACACTAATACAAATGTATTTCTGTGAAGTTTCATCTGATCGATATCTCTTGAATTGAATAGCATTATGATATTAAATAGAAATCCATATGATTTGGTTTCTTCATTAAAATGGTGACAAGCAGCTATGCACTGCTGCGGATAAAAGACAATTCAGGAAGTCTCACCAGTCATGACTCCACAAAGTTTAAAAAGTAAAACAGTTATCAAGATTGTATATTAAGAACAGATTCACCATTGTTGATCATATTAGATCAGTCAATCAGTGATTACCAACCTTTTACGTTAAATTTCTTCCTTTCACCCTTTTTAAAGCTCTTTATACCTACCGTACTTCACTTTGCATAAAAACTACTTTATTTATTTTTGCGGTCTTCAATGGAATCTTAGCTAGTGTACTTAAACTGTATGCATAAATGGGACCTCCTGAAATATGGGCACCAAGATGGCGCACAACCTGAACTCAGGTTCAGGTTGTGTGACATCTTGGTGTGCATACTTCAGGAGTACCCATAAATAAGTATTATGGTAATTATAAAGAATGATATTAGCAATACTGCAGCAAATACAATGCAAAATTCCTCCCAAGAACAACAAAATTCTCCTCAGCGGAGGAATTCCCCCTCGGTTGAGAAACATCGATCTTAGTGGTTCTGGCAATAGAAAAATTAAAAAGGTCACAAGCCCGTACAGAGATGCATAGACTTGTCCCCTCAACCATATTATAGTCAAATAATTTGGATGAGCTATTCCAATCTTTTTATGAGTTGCTATATTCAAACTTAGTAACTTCTCTCAGCATATCATAGCTTTGTGTCATTCTTGATTGTTAGGTCGATTGCCAGGTTAAAAATTTAATTCTTCTTCATGTGTAATATTTTGTAGGCTATTGCATGAATCACTATTATCATAGTCGAACTGTGCTACCAGGTGGTATGTTCGAATCAAGAGTGAAAAACACACAAGAAGATACTGAGTTAAATTCTTGGTCTCTTTGCATCGGTGCAATACATGTTAATAAATATGTACGAGACCATAAATAAAATGGTATTCCCGAAGTATGTGTACCAGGTTAGGGTTAGGCCATAATTTTATTCCAATTTTCCTTTTTTAGTTCTGTTACGAGTTTCGGGGATGTCTGTGTTAGCCAAGTGAATATCCCCCTACCCATAAGCTTCAGTCCCTGTACACAACTTGATGTAAAGGAGGCAAATAAAATTAGTTACATCCATATTGGTACACATCCTCCTGGAGAGCTAATAAAAACTATTTTAAGTTTAAACAAACACAATGTTCATGGAACTTTATTTATTGCACAGTTTTATTACCAAATCATATGAATGACACTGGGAAAGTAAAGATTTTTAACATTAAAATATACATTGTACACTGACAGCTATATGAAAGTTCAGAAGGGTTTAAAATGACTGATTTGATAAGTCTGATCTATTATGTGCATCTACGGCAAATACATTCTGATTTGTAGGAATTATTGCGTGTTACCTGATTTAGTGCTGAATTGTAACTACTTTTAGTATGGCAATTTCTACATGCTGCTTAACATGTTGTTGAGCTTCGTTTGAAAACAGTTTTCTTTCTTTCCTAGTCACCTGATTTCTTTCATTTTCCAAGTAGAGTATGTTGTTTTCAGTCATATCTTGGACATTTGCATCGATGTCACACACTTTAGTTTATGAAGAAATCATTTTTTTATGATTGTCATTCATTATACTGAATATCTAATTCATGAAACTGAAACACCTTTTCTAATGAGTTATTTTAAAATATTGTTTGAATGGAATTGTTTGCAACTGGAATATATCTAACATCACAAAGAACATGATGTTTTCATGTCTTGCTGAACATTGCTTTGATGCCACAGACTTAGTTTAAGGCCCAAAATTCATTTTATCTTTATGATAGTCTCTCAGTTATACTGATTATCTAGTTCTTGAAACACTTTTCGCTATGGGTCATTTCCAATCAGTCATGTCTGGGACATTTGCACTAATGCCACATACTTGAGTTTATGGCCCAAAAATCATTTATCTTTGTAATAGCCTTTTAGTTATAATAGATTGTTTCGATATAGATTGTATGCGACAAGAATAATCATGTTTAATTATTTATCGCACACCAAGGGAAATATGGTGTTTTTAGTCATCTCTTGGACAATTGCAATGATGTCAGACTTGAGTTTATGGCCCAAAAATCATGTTATCTTTGAATCAACGATTTTCTGAAGCATGATAGTCTGCACTTTGAACTAGTGCTGCTGCCAATATGCAAATGTGACTCAGAATAAGAATGGCCAAGTATGTTTTCATGCACAAATGGTCGATTGTTCGAGCCATAGCTCTCCATTCATTCTCAATTTCTTCGCTAATGTTACTTTCTTGCAAATGTTGATTTTGCGATTTCAAATAATCTGTGATTTGGTTCATGTTTTTTATTATCTTCTGATGAATTGCACTTTGGTTGCCACCATGGTTACTACCATTGTTTTCTTTGTTTCGATGGTGGCGATTTCTGGTTGAGGACGAAGTGCGCGAGGAGTTTGATCTCAAGCTTCCATTAGGTGTCGCCGTAGCATAATTTATAAATACGTCAATATCATCGCTCTGTTCAACTGCAATGCTGTCATCTCTTTCGTGTGGTGAAATTTTATCATGACACTGCTCTTGTGCCCACTCTGGTGTTACTTTGTTCATTTTTCCTGGTAAGGATGTTTTTCTTGTGTTAACCATGTATTTATCGCCTTTCACCATCTCATTGTAATTAGGGTCATATTGATTCTCAGATAGAACTTTTCCGTTTTCTGGCCCTTTTTGTTTATGCGCTCGTGCAGGAGAGTTTTGCTTCGATTCTGGAATTTTAGCTCCCAAACGACCCGTGTTTATAATATCTGTTACAATATGAGAAGTCGGTGTATCTCTACCATCATCTGTCTTTGTTCGAAATTGAAATTTGGCAATCCGCAAAAGCCATCGAACCCACACTGGTACAGGCTTGATCTGGAGACCTCCTCCCTGGAAGATATTAAAACATAGGTTAGTATGATCTACAGCAGTAGTTCCCAATCAAAAGTTATTGGTTTCATTTTCTGGTGGATTTAGTTGTTGATTTTGTATTGATTTTGAAGTGTTACGCAATAGTAATTGTATATTTATGACATAAAAACTTTTTAGCATTCATCTTGCTAAAGTCACACCACGATTTTATTAAAAAGATGCCTAGTTTTCGAGCATATCCTCGAGCCACTAGATTTTACAAAACTTATTTTTTTAAAACTTAAGTATTCATATCTTGTCGGCATTTGATCTATCTAACACTTGGTTTCAAAATCATTTATCTGCTAAAAGTTATGGATTCTAAGCATAAAATATTAATAATAAAAATATGAGCTTCAGCTAGAAGATTAAAATTTAATTTGTGTTTACATTTTTGCCTGAATAGTTTGTTGTTTTAGAATTCTTTTTGCAGTTATTAATTTCAATATCGAAAAATCTAAATGGAATTATTTTAAGGAAAATTTTGATCGAATGCCAAACTTTTTAGGACTCTGCTTCAAATGTTAAATTTTACAGTAGAACAGTAATTTCAATTATCAAATTGAAAAAATAAAGATTTCAAATGTTAATAAGATTTTTTAAACTAATTTTATTTTCATATCCTCTATTATATTTAATTCTTAATAGGATCGCTCATCAGCCTGAATTAGTTGGTTGAGCTTGAGAGTGGGTCATTTATCATACTATATCAAGGTGACATTCCTAAAGTATTAATAAAGGAAGTCCGAACGTTACAGAAATATACTAAAATGTTACTGTTGAAACAATTTACCTCTTTAGTTCCAATGACAGCAGCACTAGGCATGTAGTGTAGATGCAACACCAACACTGTCATGAATAAATTGATTCCAAGTAGAGCCATACACAATACATAATATACTCCAAGGAATGGACCAGTAGAAGCTGGAAACATCTCTCCAACTGTAAGCAAGAAAACCTGTGGAAGAAAAAGAAATTTGTGAATGAGTTCGTCTCAGTAAATTTGAAAAATGTTAGACAAGAGGTATATTGAGGTTTAAAACATGTAAATCTTGGCGCTCCAGAAGTGTGTGTACCAATATTGAGGTAACTAATTTTGTTTGTCTACTTTACATCGAGTTGTGTAAAGGGACTGCAACCTATGGGCAGGGTTATATTCACTTGGCTAACACAGACAGTCCCCGAACTCGTAATAGAATCAAAATCAGGGAAATCGGAATAAAATTATGCCCTAAACTTAACTGGTGCACATACAACGGAAAATTTTCTAGATAATTGGAAGATAGAAGGGACATGTGTTTGGAATGATCCAAAATTGTGTTCATAAATATTCACCATGAAAGTCAAAAGAATAGTAATCTGTAGTCCAATCCTTTCTCCACTATCAGGTGGCAAGTAGAATCCAAGTAATGCAACTGTTGTTAGCAGAATAGCCGGGAACAACATACTCTGCATGTACAGAGACGAGTTTCGACGAAGTACAAATGTAAACTTGACATCAGACCTTAGAATTATACAGGACAAGTTATAACTTTCATCTCTTCGAGCGTAATACGTTAGGTTTTAGGTTAATTTTATGATATACTCCAAGATGTCAAAAGTGTGCGCTCCAGAAGTATGTACAATTGTGCACCAAGATCGCGGACACCGGAACGTTGTGTGTGTGCCAGGTTAGGGTTAGGCCAAATTTTATTTCAATTTTCCTTAAGTTATATTATGAGTTTGGGGACTTGCTAAGTGACTCTCGTAGTATTTGTACCTAAAGTTATAGCCTAACCCTAACCTGGTACACACATACGACGTTCTGGTGTCTGCCATCTAGATGCACATATTTTTGGAGTACCAAAAAGTGTATGTTTTTGAAAACATTTTGTACTACTTTATTCACTGTTCACTGTAATAAAATAATAAGTAATCTGCGATGTTTCAATTTCAAATCAATTTCATTTTGTGTGTTTGAACAAAAATTCAATTCATTTTACTTCCAATAACAGTGAAAAGAGAGGAAAAAACGTTTCACTTTTCTGTATTGTATACATTTCGTTCAAATCACTGTATTTCCTTTAAACAAATCTTGAAGCTAATAAGGTGTTTTGAATTACATTATGTACTTTATTAAAACATAGCATACATGGTCAAATAAATGATTAGTTGTATTGAGTGAATAAATGCGGGTTTGATATGTTTCCATGAGCCTCTATCTATTTTATGTCGTTATACTCCACTAGTCACAACTATAAATACTTCAGCTACAAAAGGGCAATCTGTTTTTGGTGATATGCACTGTGTTGTAACTGTTAAAAATAACCTTCAACTAACCAATGAAAATCTGTCAGTCTGTCTGGGTAAACTTCTTGTACCATCTTTGAGACATCCATTGTCATTTTTCTATGAAATATAAATATTATCAATAAAACTATTTGACTTGGTTACTGGGCCAGCAGATCAAAACTCAATATTAAAAACTAAATAAAAAATGGTTTATTTACAACAGCTAGGCTCGCGTTTATATATTAATAAAAAGCACAATGTAACAATCGAGGTCGTTGTGATGTTTTTTCGGCAAAAATTTCAGCATACACAAGTGGGCTGTATGAAACCCTTCGGTGAGCCAGATCTGGCCCGCAGGTCGTAATTTGCCCGCCCTGATCTATACCTTATATGAGAAGTGTCTTGAAATGTTTGATTTCCCCCCCATGCTGATTTCTCAGAATTTTCAACGATACTCGCAAAACTTTCAGTCTGAAAACAAATATAAAATGCTTTGATATTGTAGCTCTTAGGTGGTGTTAAATGGAAAAAAGAATTTATTTCTCTGTTTTTTTTTTAATTTTGTACTAAAATCTCAATTTATCTCAATTTTATATTGGGAATATCTTCTGGATATTATCAATTTAGTGACATAATCAGGGATGTCCAAAACAAGTTGAATATTCCTATACATTTGGGAATAGTCATGTCTTTTATATAGTAACTTCTTGATTCTAGGAAAAGTTAAGAATATATTCATTTATGAAAAGTGATTTTGCACAATTTACAAACCGATTTAACTTATCTAATTTGGACAACTCAAAAATACGGATTTTGTTTTTCCTGCCTCAAAAGATCTATTTTATAAGGACTTGAAAATTTTCTCTTTTCAACATGGCCCAAATTTGAGGTGTATTCGATATGCCATATTCTAAAATATTATTTCAAAATATATATTATTCTTTTATTTTATTATTTGAAAGCTAGAAAACTTGAATTGAATTGGGGAAATAAGCAATGATTCGATTTAGAAGGATAACCAGAACTATGGACAGCATTTTGCTTTTCATATTGACATTTTCCATTGATGTTGTATTGATTTACAACAACAAGTGGTAACCAAATAATATAATGAAGTAAATGTCTGGATTAACTAATAACATACACAAATAATGTCACATTTATTCAATTATAAAACTCTTCAATTAATTCTCTGGTGAATTACTAGGGATTGAAATAGAAAACTTACTGTTTTCACAATTTCAACATTCTGTATTGTCCATTCTCCTGTTTTTACAAAGTAAAGGTCAACGTTGTCCAACATTGCTTTTGTATCTCTGCTAATAGAGGAGGAAAGTGTATAAATAATTTTCGAATGAGGCAAACAGGTGACCCATGTGCATATACTGCAAGGATACTGTAGTTAGAACAAAGATGGATACTCCCGTAGTATGTGTATCAGGTTAGGGTTAGGCCATCATTTTATTCCAATTTTCCTTATAGTTTAGTTCTATTATTCAAGTTGAGTTCGAGGACTGTCTGTGTTATCCGAGTTAATTAAATGATGAAACTGATTAAAACATCTTCGATGAATTCTGGGAAATATGCACTGAGGACTTGAGCAGATGTTTTAAACAATGTTAATGAAATTGGTGTTTCGTAAATACAAATCGCAAAGTTTCATATTCTATGATATTTCACCTGTTCATGTAAAGGCCTGTGTCAAATTGAATGCTGGTATTAATCATAATTATTGCTTGAAATCGCGTGCATTTAAATCATCCACATCCAAAGTTAAATTATATCATTTTAAGCAAATTTCTGTAATAGTCTGCCTTTTTCAACCATGAAACATCTCGATTATTAAAGAAAAGTAAACCTCACCTTGGTGAAAAAACATCGATTTGTGAACTTGGAAATGTCCAGGATGTGAATGTGAGAGAACATCTCTGAATTGAGTATAATACTATGTGTTTAATTAATCATATTTGAATCTTTAAAGAATTATTGGTGCCACTATGTATGCAATCTCAATCTCAACTACTTTGGAAATTGTTCTCATTTGCTTAACATGATCTCAATTGCCTTTCGAAGTGGCACTAAACTTATTACTCCCATAGTGTGTGTACCAGGTTAGGGTTAGGCCATAAATTTATCCCGATTTTCCGTATTTTAGTTCTATTACGAGTTCGGGGACTGTCTGTGTTAGCCAAGTGAATATACCCATAGTAATCAGTCTCTTTACACAAATTAATGTAAGGTAGGCGAACAAAGTTAGTTACCTCCATATTGGTACACACACTTCTGGAGCGCCCTAAATTGTGTGGAGTTGGGTTGGCTTCTCTACATTCAAATTTATATTGGTTTTAAAAGATAGTAACTCTTTACAAGTTAATGTAATGTCTAAGGTTTGGTTTGGGTCACTTTAATGCTGCATTTTTGTGCATGCTCCAAATATGTTTTATTCAAATATTATACAAAGTTACACTCTTTTTCCACAGTATTTGGTGATAAAATTTTTCACCAATCTGAATATACATATTGTATATATAAAATGTAAAAGTTGAATTGAGAATGGCATTTCAGGGCGAAAGGAAAATATCAAAAACTTAATACTAGTTATTGAACAGCAACAAGTTACAAATTGCATAGAAAAATAAAATAGCTTAATAAAAAGTTTCCCAAACAAATCTCATTCTTACCTGATAATCGAATGGAAAGAAAGCTATATTGATGCTACAGCTTGTTTCTATAACCAATGGTTCAGATGCTCGTACTCTTCCTGTACTGCTAACTCTGGTATGAGGCAGCCTAGGTTGGTAGTCTCGCAAACCTGTTTCTTCATATATTACAATGTCTGGCCTCCATACTGATGTGGATGGAACCCAAACTAAAAAACATTGAAAGAGATATTAAACTCACAAATTTCCAGATTGATTTGTAAACTATTGCTGAAATTATCAGGGATTATGCTGGGAGAGTCAATATGCCATAGAGACCTTCAGAGCCTTCAAGAGTGTAGTAACAGTGACGTTCGAAATAAATTGAAATTAATTCTTGACATATTAAATAATTCGAAGGTTTGATTTTGGCAGTAATTTAGAAGCATTGCATTATTATTTTGAGCGATCTCATCATATGCATATTGTCTTCTATGATAGTGTTCTTTGTTAAACATGATATGGCCAGCTATAGAATATATTTAATATTTCATATTTAATAATTTTAATTGGAATGGGCTTGGGGATTCCTGTCTTAAATGGCCACATTTTTGTATCATGATGAAGATGACCGAATTGTGTGTTAGTGTTTGTCAAATCTTACATCACATTTTTAGAAAATGTGACTCTAATTCTGGCTCTTTTTCTTTTAACCGACTACCTGGGAGTTGATCAGAATGCTTGTTGAAATTTTTCGAAAATATATTATTCTATAATTCCCTTGTGTGTTGAGATCAGTATGAGGGAGGGACTCAAGTCACAATTTAATAAACACTGAAAGTAGCTTAAGTCGTCTATGTGAAATAGCTTGAACTTTTATTCAACTAACGGCGCTCCAGAAGTATGTGTACCAATATGGAGACAACTTATTTTGTTCCGCTACTTTACATCAGATTGTGTAAAGCAGGGGTTTCCAAACCGCGGCCCGTGGGCCAAATCCGGCCCGCATAATGAGTTAAAATGGCCCGCCGAGCTTGAGTGAAAGCTTAGAGATATCAAAAAGCAAACGAAAACTAGACGCTGAAAACGAACGTTTCGTTGATAAATGTCAGTGTTCGTATTTCTACAATGAAAAGAATCAGACTCCAGCGATTTATCTTTTTTGCCAACGAACTATTCCAGATCTGAAGAAATACGACATTAAGCGCCATTATGTGTCGAACAAACATTTTTGTAAATGTATGTCAAATAAAAGCGAATCCACAGAACCCCAGCTAAACCGTCGCGTACTTTCGGGCGCTACACTCTTCCGGCCCGCGAACACCCTTAGGATTCTAATTTTGGCCCGCGTCTAATAAAGTTTGGGAGCCCCTGGTGTAAAGGGACTGAAGCCTATGGGCAGGGGTATATTCACTTGGCTAGCACAGACAGTACCCGAACACGTAATACAACTAAATTATTTTCAGTTCAACCGGAAAGCTTTAGAGGAAAATCGGAATAAAATTATGGCCTAACCCTAACCTGGTACATATACCATGGAAGTACCCAACTAACTACAGAACAGTCTCAACCAGTTATTGACTTCAACTCAACACTGGTTGGTTGTGATAATATCCTTTTTTTGCAATTTTTTTGCTTCATTTTGGGTATTGCCTGTAGTATGTGTACCAAGTTAGGGTTAGGCCATAATTTCATTCCCATGTTCCTTATTTCAGTTCTATTACGAGTTCGGGGGCTGCCTGTGTTAGCCAAGTGAATAACCCCTGTCCATAGGTTTCAGTCCCTTCATACAACTTGATGTAAAGTAGACAAACAAAATTATGTACCTCCATATTGCTACACACACTTCTGAAGCGCTCTATTTTGTCCTGTTTTTTTTTGTATCTCTTACTTACTGTTTGTTACTCCTTCGTACTCTGTTTCATTCCACGTCAGAAATTCATCAGTCCAACTTTGTGTCATCCATAAAAATGTTTTCAAAACTTGATTCTTTTCATCTAAATCTAAAATCTGCAAAAAAAAACATACTTTTAGCATTTTTACTATCTACAGCAGGGAAATTAACAATACAGGAGTAAATCATATATAGTATTTATATAGTATTGTATAACTATAAAGTATAACTATCTGAATGTACATAATATATGCTTTATAGCGCAGTAAAGATATTCTCATTTTTCAGAATAAGGTATGGCTCATTAGCGTCAATAAAGGTAGTTTTTTTTTTCAATATGAAAATACAGACTAAAGGGTGACTGTTCTTATTTATTTCCCTCATTGCCATTTTTAGAAGTGGTCTGTGGAATGATTTCCTACTATACTCTATTGCAAAGGTAAACCTATACATGGCAGTAGGTTTGAATTATGCGTTAGTTAATTTTGAATCGAATGCTTGTTACCAAGCTTTGAGATAGTTATTCTGAATAATAATAATCAGAAATTTTATTTATCAGAATTTTAGGCACAAATTTATTTTACATTAACAAAAGACTAAACTTGGCTTTAAATCATGGCAGGGGAAGTCTTGTACTTAAATCACCATTTATCGAATTGTCTGATGCCTTATCAACTAACCCCCAGGAAGACTTATCTCAGTGATTCGTGTTGAACTTCACTCAATACCCAGATAATCTCGACCAACTTGACACACGATTCTGGGTTTGAAGACGCTGACCTGGTGCTGATACATAGCCCTTAGTGTATGAGTGGCCCAGGGCCCCATGGTGGCTTTGTGGCTCGGAACCCCCGCCCCTTTTGAAATTTGAAAAAATAATTTAGTATCATACATAGCAATTTTTCGTTACTTGAAATGCTCCTCGGACCCCGAAGATTCTTGATAACTCACGTTCCCCCCCGCCTACGGCTTTACTTGGCAATTAGAAATTTCAGCACATTGTTTGAAAATGCAACTAACCAGGACTCTCCTCACTTTTACCGTTTTTATAAAAATACTTGAATTCTGCTATAGAGGTAAAGTTTTTTGCACGTTCATTTACTGACCTGTCTCAATGTAAAACCCAGAGACACCGATGTGATTGTTGCCGGGTCTTTTGTAGGCCGTAATTGTTTGTCATATTCTAAAAGAAAACAATGAGAAAAAAAATTTCGTGAATATTGATAAAAGTTTTAATTAGCTGTTCCGTTTATCATTTTTGGTGGTTTATTGATTTTACAAACTTAAAATTGAAATTTAAGTTCTTCATTCATGAGTATCGTTTAAAAAATGAAGACCTATTTCCCAGTGGTTAAAATTTAGGTCTTGACTTCACAAGTAAAAGTTTTCAATTTCCAAGCCATTATGTGTGTGATAAATCCACTCTGCATTGTCATTTGGGGGAAGATTTACGTCATATCAAAAAGAGTAGCCCTTTACATGTCAGTGGCCATTCGTACAGAACCTTATTCCGAAGTGGAGGTGTTAAATTTTATTTGAAAAAAATTGAGGAAATCCCTTGGTGAATGACACTGACAGATGCTTACAATTGGAATTATTCATTTTTTGAATAATTTATCATGTCTAAGGAAATGTGTTCAATTTTAGATAGAATGAGTTGAAATTGATGCAATAGTTGCTGCCTAAATCATAAAATTCTTTATAAATATCTGTGAATAATGATTATTGACATATTATAGGAATTTATAGGTTTGTATTCCATTGCCCAGTTAGTAACGTAATCTGTTCAGCATTATTTAAAAAAGTGGAATATTTTTGACATAATTAGTTGACATTTATACAATAGTTTATGAGTAAATGATGGAGTCATGGAGAACAATTATTTTTGATTTATGTAGGCACAACTAGATTGACTCTGTATACAAAAACATTTCGTTTTATCAGCTGTAATTGTTGCAATGATAAATTAGTTTTGTTATAATACTTACGATTCTGAACAAACAGATCATAATTTAGTTTCTGCACAACATTTTTGAATTGCTTTGTTCTATTTTGTCCGTTTTCCAATGAATCTATTCCAGTTCCTGAAACTGACATCTCATATCCTCCCCCACCACCTCCAGTTACCTGAAAATGAAGGTAATTTCATGTTTTCGCCTCTTTATAAGTTAACCGATTGGCGATTGCTATCAAAAATATATTTATTAGTAGGCTATTGCAAGATCTCTTCACAGGAAATGGCAAGTATATTTGTTAGCTTTTGTTGGAAATAATGTTAGTCTAACTTTAGACAAGATTTACCTGCAAATATAAATATCATAATAAATGCTGAGTCATAGAATTAAAAAAAATTGATAAATGGAACAATTGTGTCTGTCTCATCTTGGCTGTTTATTTATACATGTCTTATTACTTATCGATCTTGATCGGTAAGTATGTTGATAGGTATTTGTCTGTATATCTGTCTGTCTTCAATATGGTGTTACAAGTTTTTTTTTTAAATTGAAGCCCCGATGGTTAGTTAGTTTCTAAGCTTAACAGTTTATCAATTGAAGCTAAATGAAATTTTATCATAATTTTTTTACAATCTATTATGCTTTATCAATGTTGTTTATAGCATGGAATAAACAATTGAAATTCTTTATTTCATAGATATCTTAAGTACAGTAGATTAATTTTAATACTTAATCTAAGTATGGTCTGATATGTCACTATTATATCAATCCATCGAAGCTACTTTTTGTCAGACTCTTGTGGTTTTAGGTAATCCTCACGACTTATAATTTTCTCTCCATAATTCCACATTTCATAAATATTAGAGTAGTTTTGGAGCGTGTGGTTGACAGATAGGATTCGGATAACATAATATAGAAAGAAATGTTGTCAGAAATTCAATTTTGTTTAATAAAATCGAAGAAAATCAACAGATCTTCGCTCCTTTTTTACGAAATGACGAACTAAAGTTGAACTTTAGTGACTCTTCCTTATAAGTTGTTATGAAATTTAAAAAAATGGCCCATTCTGAAGCTAAATGCTATTCGGTACGAAGCCAATTCAAATGATCCGTATTGGATTCTAACGCCTAGAAAATTTGCCAATGCCAATATACCTTCAATAAATTAAAGTAATACTGAACTGTGAATACAGAATAAAAAACAGAACCAGGCGAGTGATTGACAATTTTGTGCAACCAATACGAGTCTGTTTCCAAAACCAAGGAGATCGTTTGGAACATATGCCATAGAGAACATACCTTTTGTGTAAAACTGTCTAGTTTACTGAAACTGTTTGGTTATATAGAAACAGAAGTTAAGTGTAAACAAAATTAAATAATTTATTTCATTTTCATGAAAGTAATTAAAGTTATGGCTTCTTTTTTTGGATCACCCTGTATTATATAAATATGGCAGCCCGATAAATCACCTAATGGCGATTGGGAACCTATATCCATCCTTATTCGCAACTTGTTATTATCATTATTTTGAACATTCACATATTTTATGATTGCGAGACTAGTTTTGGGAATTTTCATATTTATACAACAAAGTATCATACATCATCATCATCATCAATCACTATTTTCATTTCTCGTTGTTATTCCGCAAGTCCATTTTAAAAATAGAATGTAAATTATTCTAATACTGAACTCTATCTGTATAAATATTATATAAATATTGCGACTCAATAATGAAAGCAATTGGGCACATAATTACCCCTATACCTAAACTTGCATATCAACATTTTGGATATTACTCAAGTTTAGCTGATTTCTGAACATTCAAAACAAGGTCGGGGAATTTTAATCTTTTTTCATCAAATAACGGCCAATGAAATCACTATTTATATTTACCGTTGTTATTCCTGCAAGTCCAACTTTTGTTGCAGTTTTTCCACAATCGCCCACTCGCAGATAAAATATGAATGAGATAACAGAGAGGAATATTTTATATCCGGTCATCACTAATCCCCTTGATTGTAGGTATTCCTGGTGTTCGGTGCTTTTTCACAATCAAGTGCTTGAATAATGCACTTTATATATTGCATATGCCTATCTAGGTATTTATCTGAAAAAGCACCAATATCAAATAGAAGGTTTTTTGTAGTAAAACAATTAGACAAGAGCTGATTGAATAAATAACATGGACGCCAATGTCTCATATTTATAATCATATACGATATAACATATTTCAAAAAAACCTATTTATAATTGTCAAGCATCTTTAGCTTTAGGTTGAAAAAATACATAGAAACTAATTACTATTCAATATTATAACATAAAGTTGTTTGCAAGCATTTTAATAACACCAACTGACCAATAAATGAAGAGTGATATATTCCACATTAAAATGTTTAATACATGTTCTTTTGACTTTCAAATCACAAGTTCGAAAGGTGTGATCTTTTGAGTTGAAAATGAAATGAAAACTAATATATTTATTTATTATTAATAACACCAATGCACCATAGCCTTTTATTTTTATCCATTCCTCACTTTCATGTCTCAGTTGTTTACTGTGACCAAACAATCGGTATTGCAATTTTCTTATTGAACATGGTATTTGTATTCTGAGATCAAAGTAATATCCAAAAATAAATTTTGGAATCTGAAAAAAGTTTTCGGAATTTTATTTGATGAATAATTTGTTTTGTTTTCATAATTCATGATTTTCCTCGAACCCTTGCTATATAAAGTATGTTGTGGCTTCATGATGCCAAATTTGACCTGAATTTATAATGAAGGGAAACTTGGTGATTTGTGTTGTTTATTGAATGTGTATAAAATTCATAATTCACTGCTGAATCATCCAACGTATCTGTCTATCCTTTATCTAGGGATCTATTTTAGGGATAAAAATAACACAAGAACATTTTTGCCGAATGCTAGTCTGTTGATTGTTCGCATAGAAGGATTCCAATATTCATTCCTTCTAAGAATAATATCTTCTTACCTATTAAATGGTGCTTTTCTAGGTCTTTTTCAAAGAAAAAATTAAAAAACACCACACAAAGTATTTGAGTAGGATGCAAGCCATTTTATATTTTTGTACTATGTGATCAACATGTTTTATCAAATTATTAAAATAGTAAAAATGCATAAAAAATTAGCAGAATAGAATCTGAGAGTTATGAACTCTCATATAAAATGCAGAACCTAATATTACAGGTAATTACAATAATAGTAATTACTAGAGCCTTTTCACATTCACGTTTGACAAGGCTATATAGTAGCATTCACTGGTATATAAATGTACACTATTTTGAGAATCTTTCCACTTTGGGTATAGCCTACGGAATCCAGCAACCAATTGAATCGCTTTTTTTCATTCATGCAAATGATTACAATAAATAACTGAAATGGAAAATACATCCAAGCCTTCATACACCCTAAATAAGATGGGTTTCAATCAGAGCATCTGCAGCGGCCAGCACTAACACAGTTTCATATAATTCTTTCACATTCGACATTAAAACAATTTGCTTTTAATATTTTCTGTTCCATTGTTTAAACTAAAAACAAACTTAAGGTGCAGCCAAACGAAGTGTGAAGAATCTTTTGAAAGCAAGTTGAGTGTTACGAGGCTTCTTTCCCATACTGCTTTGTGTATTTCTTTGCGCACGGGTGTTATGACTTGATGTGAATTTAGCCTTTCATTATGTTCAATACCCAGAACCCTCATTTCTGTTGAACCCAAAAATTTGCTATAGTGATTGATGGAGGTAGTGAAATCCTTTGTTTGATGTGAATCAAAATTTTTATTGATATAATATGATTTTCAACGCCATGTCTAACTTGATAATACTATATTTACTGTATACTATCTAACTTTCTCCTGTTTCAGTCAACCATGGGACTGTATGTTAAATGAGGGCTGATACTGCCTAATTCTTGTACGGGCCATGCTTTTGCTGGGAAAATTATAATGAAACACCAATCTATTACACAAGACATTTTATTATGTCTTATCAGGCTAAAATGTTGTGTAAGAAAAATATGTATTTTTATTTATTTTCGTCTGTAAAAGCTAATTTTATTAAAGTTTTTTGAATTTAATTTTGAAATAAAACTGGCTATGCACAGGAGGGGGTTGTATTCAATAAATATTCTAATTTCTAAAGAGACTGTACATAAAATGATTTGATTGAAGGAGATCTTTGCTTTGATTTTACCCGTATTTAAAATTGAAACCAACTTGACTAGCTTATGTGATTGCCAATATTGTGACTCAGAATATTAAGTTTTTAAATGAAGATTATTTATCAAGATTTCCAAAATCAAGAAATAAATTTATTTTTTCGATGTGTAACATCTATTTGCTGTTATTAAAACTGCACTTCAATTTCAAACAGGTTTCGCTTAAAACTTCACTTTTCTAAAAACCCTATTTTGATCCATTTTTCATTCTTACTGTATGAGTCAATTTTTTCTGATTAGGGGAGATATAAAACGCTCAAATATTCAAATGAAAATATGCTGATTCTTTCTTAAAATCAAGAATTTGTGCATGTATTCAATTTTTCTATTTATTTTGGATCTACCTGAGTACACCCCTTATCTGCCTAAAACAATAGTTTAAGATGCAGAATATTAAAATCACCCAGATTTTAAGGGGCAACTTCTTTTTTTTATGACTCATTCTAAAATATCTTGCTTTGTCTTTCCATATTAACTTTGCAGATATTCGTATTTATAATGGAAGCAGTAGACCTACTATAAAAAGAAAATGATTTTTTTGCTCAATCCATCAACGTTTTTAAAAATTCATGATCTGCCTTGAATTTTCATGAAATGATTGTAGGAGATTGTCATTGTTTATTCAATCCTTATATCAAATGAGTCAAGCAATAAAAAATACATTTGAGCCAAAACTGTCAACGCAGCATCTGATAACTACTCTAAGATAATTATTCACCCTTAAAAAAAATTCTTGACGTAAAAAAAAATTGGAGGATATTTTCTATCAAGATAAGTTTGTTCAAAAACATGAAATATCTTATTTAACAAATTTTTCAATGCTTTTAACCAACACTATTTGAATACATTAGAGTTTCATTATACCCCATATAAAAAAACACTTTTAATGTATGAATAATTTAGAATGTTTATATTTCAAATGTAGATCAAATGTAAGATATCTCATCTCAACTGATAAAAACAACACAGAGAAAACAATGACCTTTATATTCATGTCGTTTTAGATGTGATTATCATGAAGATATAGTGATTTAAGTAAATAAACCCCCAATTTGGAATGTATTCTGTATTCCATATTCAAAAATATTTTTTCAGAATAGTGGAATATTTGGTTTTGCCCATCCCTGCTTTTACCAAGGCAATAACTACTTCAAGACATTGTCCTATTCTCGCCTAAAATCATTTCTTGACATAGTAGGGAGTTTGAAGGATATTTCCTATCAAGATAAGTTTGGCTGACAACATGATTTGACAAAATTTTAATGCTTTTAACAAATCTATAGACCAGCTCCTTTGAATCTTATCACTTATCTTATCCTGTCACTTTAATTCCACTACTTTGCAGACTTTACCAATTTTAATGTGCTGATCATCATATAACTTAACAAACTTGAACTTATTGCTCTCATTATCATCATAAACTATCCTTTCATCACATCCTGGTAATCAGAATCGTAAGAGTCATAACTTCAGTTTTAGTAATTTGCTCTTCAGTGGCTGCCCTTAACTACTAAGTCAAGAGATGAGTCTCCTGTATGTTTCTGGGTACTCCCATAGTATGTGTATCAGGTTAGTATTAGACCATAATTTCATTCTGATTTCTCTTATTTTAGTTCTATTGAGAGTTCGGGGACTGTCTGTGTTAGCCAAGTGAATGTACCGCCTGCTCCCTTCAAGGCGAACAAAATTAGTACCTCCATATTGGTACACATAATCTGGAGCGCTCGTTTCTGAGTGTGTGCACATGATCTGCTCTTTCGAAAACCAGATTGGGCAAGCGAATGTAAATTGCTTTAAAGGAAGACGGTTTGATACTAAGTTATCGTTCTACTTAAAACTTGACAAATAGTGATTCCATGGTCAGACTTACAACTATCACAAGTTTTAATTATTCAAATTCTGTAAAAAACGTTTCATTAAAACAGCATCAATTTTTGATTAAAGGAAACACTTTCCCAGCAAATCCTATCAACTGATGGGATTCATTCCATGACATTGGTATTTTTTTTTATCTCTGATGTAATCTATTTTGCTCAAAATCTCATAGAAATCAATTTGTAAAAATTGAGTCTTATGTCATTTTTTATTACAAAAACATAGTGGTACTAAACTTTTGCAAATATCTCCGATCTTGTATTCTAGCTATTGTGTTATAAATCTCTATTGTGACAGACTTACTAATCAATTAGTTTGTAACCTTGCTTTACTATGTTCAACATCAAGGATATTTTTCTCTTTTCCTCACCTGTCAATTATTATAAAATCTTATCTATTTTTAAATAAGGAACTAAGAAATTGTTTCTTCTAATTGTTTGGGGTTCTCATGAATATTTAATTATCTATTATGATCTAGGTCTGAGAGGTGTTAAGTTAATTATCTTAGGTCAATGGGTTGGTGGCAGACATTGTAAGCATATCTCGTAAATGTATCTAGATATAAATGAAACACAAGCCTAATTAAAGTTGGAAATTTACGAAAAATTACAGTCCATGACTATTACAAAATTTGTTGTGTCATTTTTGAGGAAATTTGAGAAAAAAAATTTTTTTTTTAAAATATGTCCATCATATAACATTTTTTTTGTTTTGGATAAACTTCTTCTAATCTCAAAATTTTCACAAAAAGAAAATAAAATTTTTTATAATGTTTGTTTGAATCTCAGCTTCTCACCAGAACATTTGGGTACAATTATACACAACCAGAAATTCAAGTGTTAAATAAATCTTCTTCATTTTTGTAGAAGTAATTAGGAAATTCTTGGATTGTTTTTTTGTACTCTGTACTATACTGAATCTGTACTAAATGTTGCTGCATTTGAACAAACAAAAAACTAAATTTCCCTACCGTACCCATGTTACATTTCTTCCCTACATAGGTCATAATAATCTAACAAATTGTAAACAATGTCATTAACCTTGCGTGTGATAGAACCGTTTTTTACATAATTAAATATCCATCTTCTTAAAATGAACAAATGCAATTCGTCATTTTTGTCACTTTCATGAATAAATAATTCCCACTTGCTTTATTGACGTCTTTGCTATTTAAGTCTTCATGAAATGCATAATATATTAAAATGACATTATTCCTTTCTCTACGACGTGGGCAAATTATTTTGTGATATGTGAAATGGTTTAGGGCTAATTCATTGTCGCACGTCATTAAACTTTACCTTCAATTGAATTAATTCATTTCTGATTGTCAAGTGCATTTCTAAGTTTGATCGTGTAGCTTGATTGAAACTTCCCGATTTCGTAGTTTTAAAGTATCCTGCCCTTTGATGGAATGTTTCAAATAACAATTCAAATTAGACTTTTCTGTGACCTTACTCAATGTTATCTGTTTGTAACTAGATTTCGAACCAACATGTGGTTAAATTTATATGGAAGAACAAACTATTTTCGCAATTAAGTTAGAAAAAATATATTTGAAATTATCATAAAACTGCCAGTAGCAATAACAAAGGAAATACATTCTTCTCTGTCATTGCTTATTGCTATTTATGTGTAACTTCTCAAAGAAATTTACATTCTAAATAATACTACACTTATCTAATTCTGATCCCCAAAACAATCTATGACAACACCCAAACAGCTCTGCACTCTTCCATGGCATTCAAGGCAACTGATACATAATTAAGCACTTAAATCACTAGGAAGTAACGATGTTTCCACATTTGCATGCGATAAATAAATAATTACTTGACATTTCTTGTTATTCAGATCTATTTTGTTTTAACCATTTAACCTTGACTTGTTGTTAGACAAATTTAAGGATATAAAAGACAAATACAATAATCGACTATGTGTCTGGACTATTGTTATTCTTTGTTATAAAAAGTTTTTAATATACATAGTAGCAATACAACGATTGAACAATGTGTCCAAAACATTTTGCTCGACATAAATTTTTAATTACTACTACAAAATCGGGCAAAATTTTTTAGACTTGTATTAGCTGTTGTTAATTGAATCGAAGTGCATAATAATGCTCGACTAATTTATTTGGAATTTTTCTGATGGTGATCTATGGTGGATGACAAGTGATTGTGATAAATGATAAATCCATGATCATATGCCGAACCACTGTTCATCCTTCCACTGCCCATGTTCCATCTACACTGGATGTGCACCTGTGCAGATTAATCAGCACTGCAGTGTAGCAAGCATATTCTAAATGCTTATTTAATAGTAAAAATATCTTGTTTTAAATAGGCATGCTAACCAGCGATGACCAAAACGTATAATTCAATATTCCTAATACATTCTAAAATAATTTTTTCGAATACGAAATATCCTGAAATAGGTCTGCTTCACAAGAAAAAATTTTCAACACAATGGTAAATTTGTAGAAATCAAATTTAGTCATACAGAATAATAAAGATAAACTTTGTATTAATTTTATTTTATTCTATCAAAAGTTAACTATTTTTTGTCTATTATAAAATAGTAAATGCTTGAAAGACATTTTCAAATTAAAATATTCTAAATTATTCCCAAAATCAACAATATACTATATCGAATATAACCAATTTTGAACGTATTCGATTATTCGTTTTGGACATCACTGATGCTAACTGCTTAATATATCATTTTTCTCTCCTTTATCTTTTTTAGTTTTTATCAAACTATTATCTTATATAACTATGAGACACTCCACTATACATATATTGACCAAATCATACTGCAACCTATATATATACCGGTATATATTATATATATATAATTATCTTACTTAGCTTTATGGCATATAGTTTGACCCTTTGGTCATATCAATGACGAAAGAAGTCAAAACAGTATTTCTAATTGATTTATATTGACATTAGGTGACAGGTGTAATAGGATTGCCATAAACTTTGAACATAAAACCGTGGGTTTGAAATTGTTATATTCATTAATAGGTGTAATAATTGTATTATTCTCAGTTTGTTTTACAAAAAAGTATTGACCGTACTTCTGACCAAAAGCTATTGTGATTATTTGAACTTCCCGTAATTGTAATTTTTGCAAATTCTTGAAAACCGCTTGTCGGATTCTGTTATTTCAAAACAAACTCATCCTAAATTCGAGATGTTTTACTTCATTATTAGAGACAAGAAATATTTTTTTTTTATATCATTTTTAAAAAAAAATATTGACTGCTGAACGAAAAATATTGTAATTTTTCAAGCGTTATTGTAAAAAGCTCATCGAAACCACTTGTCTGATTCTATCATTTAAAAACAAACTTAACTGGGATATGAGAAATAGTTTTTATTAATAGACGCAATATTAATTTTTTTCTCATTCTGACTTCTGTACAAAAAGTATTGTAATTTCCGACAATTAAAAAAAATCTTTCCTTAATCCTATTTCTATACAATACGGCTTCTTGGATGCACAGATCTCAAAATGTACTAATTGAATTATTGATAAAATAGTCTTATATGATGAAACAATGATATAAAAATATTGTCAAACTATTTTATTTGAAAACCTCTAATATGACAAGCGGATCAAACGAATAAAAAAAAATAATACTATCATTATCAGTGTTTTTCAAATTAGATTTTTATAATTTTTATTTGTGCAAAATATTTTCCTAATATTGTTTCCAATACTTACAATTCAAAAATTTCTTAAGTTTCTATTCTTGCTGTGCGTATGTATATTTTCTTTGAGAACAGTTATTACTTACCCCCTCAGCTATATTACACATTCGGATCAGTTGATCATTATCCATCAAGCGAGTCGAATTTCAGTCCAAATATAGCCCAATAAAAAATCATGGTTCAATCGTATTCAGCATATATCTCATATATTTGTAAACCTACTCGTAATACTTCAATGTGATATTAATAAACACTATTGCTATGCTTTCAATAATAAATTAGTTATTTTATACGCTTCCTTAATTTCTAAGATTCCTAACAAGAATACCTATAATTACGTTCCATGCTTGTAGACCCTTGCTATTTTATTGAATGATCCCCTGTTTTTGTGAAAATATAAATTTTATTTTTCGTAAAATCTGAGTTGAATTTCGCGAGTCGATTATAAAAAATTTTGTGAGCGGGTTTTATTGTGAAAAGATATAAATATTTAATGTTAAAATTATCTTAATCTCACGTCGTCTAACTTTGAAATCTAATCTTCATACCTTATTCAAGAAATATCCCCGAAAAATTATTCTCGTTATTCATCCTTAGACCACATTACAGTAAAAGTTATTCATGGATATATTCAAAAGTGTATGCTTTTTCATACTAGGCAGATAAAGGGTTAAATTTTAAGCCTAAAGTTCAAATAAATTGTCAGGGTCAAAATTTGACAGAATCACTGCTCTATGAAATGTATTCCTGCATTATATATCAGATTCCGCCCACAACAGGGCCTTGGTAATATAACCATCTACTTGAGGTTACCCACACATTCATGCATATTACATACTCTGAATTGTGATATGAGAAAATGTTTTTTTTTATTTATTCGATTTTACAATTTCCTCATGGCCTCTTTCTTATGATCGACAATTAATTTTACTTGAAAACCTTCTCATATCAATTAAAAGTGAGAAATGAAAAAATCCATTTTCAATGCATCTTTACCGATAAAGTTAAAGAGTTTTAAAATTATTCCTACATGCGCATGACTTTTTTTGTCACTCTCAAGTTAATATTAACGCAGGAAAAAATGTAAATAGGACAGGACTATTCAAATCTTGACTGAAATGTGACTCTTTGAATGATTGAGCCTTCTCATTGGCTTCCATCTCCCCCTTATTAATTAATTAGCTGTTTCCTATACACCTGACTATATCAAATATTCCAAGACATGAAGCGTTTCCTTCCTCCCAAGTAAACAGGAAACATCTTAATTTGATTGATTGATCAAATATGGTCAATCCTTACTTAGATTGAAATATAGAAATGAGTACGCTGTTTTATCAGCATTCCTCTCACCCAGATTACCAATAGGAAGCCTCTTTATTTTAATGCTGTGTGAAATATCCAAACGCTTGCAGAGTTAGCTATTCCCATATATCACTGTGTCATATCAACTTTCCTCTTTCGAATAAAAACGAGATTCCTATTCCATCCATTAATTTTCATTAGAAACATTCAAAAGCATGAACTGTATTATTTTTAATATATATTACCCATCAACCCTGTCTCAATTTTTCCGTTTCTATTTTGCCACCTACAAACATACTCTAACAAGTCTAATCAGTAGTTTTCTTAACCAATTAAAAATCTACAATTTCAATCATTTGCTGTCACTATTTGTCGTTTATATATCATAAATTACTCAATGACGTGTCAAGAACGATTCCAAAAATGTCTGAAACTTGAACTACAATTATTTCTTGATTGATTTCTCACAGCGTCACAAAAGCTGCATTTTGGTATTAATCCAAATTATTTGTAATCTTACATACTTCAAAGAAGTCGAAGATGAAATGCATTTAAAAAAATTGCACTGTCTAAATAAAACACAAAATATCGCATATTTCAGAGATCATCAACACATCTTTCTGATTAAGATGGATAATGATTTTGTTATTTTGTGTTGAATAAAAACTTGCCCCACTTCATCTGAATGATGTTCCGGTTTTATTTGAAATTTACAAAATTTCAACCATTTTTTTAAGCAATTTTGCTAAATAGAAAAATTAAAGTAATAATTCAAATTTCTCCAATATCTCACTCAATCTTACGTCCTACAATTTCCATTTCCGATGTGCTTCCAGAGTTCATTCTGTCAACATTGACAAACTTGTCCTCATTTAAACTAGATTATATTGAGCCAAATCATGCTGTATTTAGTTAAAAATAGTAGCTTGTACTCAATAAGTTGTTCCAGACAGTTGTTCTGTCAAAACTTGTCAAAACTGTTCTATGCTTTAAACTGACTAAAAACTATTTTTAACTGTATTCAGCGTCCTGTTGGTGTAAAAATTAGTTATCAAGAAAAGTGTTTTCAAAGTAAATTGACGCAGGTTTCGCTTTCACTGTCTAACATTTTTCCGAATTCCGAATGGGATTGTAAATATGAGCCAATTTCCATATATGGAAAAGTTAAAGAATAATTGTTGTCTTAGTTTTAAAAATAGGTGAAAGACCTAATAATAATTCATGATCGTGTTTTTTTATTAATACATCATATTTATATTTTTCTGAAGGAAGCGTTTCATATTTTCTGCATTATTTTATTTTCTCCTTCAAATCATTTTATTTTTCTTGAACAGATATTAATTTGAAAATACTGAATTCAAAGTCTTTATTATTTACAATTAAGACAGTCGAAATTATTGCCTTGCCAATAAAACATTTTTGTATAGTCTGTAGTGGATCCACTATTGTGACGGAAATGTGATTGAGTGTTTGTGGCTCGGACTACTTTTCTGAAGCCGTGTCCAAAGTAAAAATATAGGTTAAATACTGTATTACTATTTGTGGGTGTAAGGCGGCACTATACTCTATCATAGTTGAAATACAATTGCCTGGAACGTATGAACTCAGACGAAACATTGGAGATCAGTAATCAGTAGTTAATTTTCTCATCACACTGAAAGCACACTTTTTATACAAAATGAATTGGTTATTGAGCAAAAGCACCCATGAGAAAAGAAATACATATGTATTACTGTACAAAACAGTTTTTAGAGTAGAGTTTTCAATTACGAACAATTCTTTTTTAACAATTCCCTATACAAAATTAATTCTCTTTCATATTCTTTACAGAGTTGATCATACCTACAAAGTATATTATGGAGGAGCTCAGAAACGACCTGATGGATGCTATTCGAGACCTGTGTATGCACATTCCAATGATGAAAGTAAGAATTCTATTTATTTTATTGCAGCTTTTATTAGTTTAGGCGTCTTTCAAATTAATTTAAACAAAGCTGTGTATATGGAATTGCTACTTAAGGTCTAACATATCTTCCATGGGAATGTTTTATTTATCATTGATATATGTACCAAACCAAATTTATTGGAAAGTCGGAATCATGCTTACACACTTTGTTAAGCCATTTACACTTGCTATAGACAGATATTGAAGTTTAAAATGCTATGTCTAGTGTCATTTTATACCAGCTGGGACAGATTATTAGACATTGCAAATAATATTTCGTGTTCTACAATTACCGACAGAGCCTGACATGACTATGCTATGTATATAATACTGTGATTACGGTAATGCAAAGTATACTTACCGGTAATTCATTTTTTTGACATAAATCTACTCGGTGGGATATTATCGCTGACTTAAGGTGTTTTTCTACTCTGGAATAGAGATGTACCGATGTATCGGTATCGGGTATCGGTATCGGCAATATCGGCCATTTTTTCGGTATCGGCCATGTATCGGTATCGGTTAGATTAAGGCCGATATTTCCGATATATTTACCTTTTTGATTTGGTCCAGAATGTTTTAAAAGATAAGTTGGAATACTACTTTTCAATTTATTTTTTGTCTCGATCGTGAGATACTTGTCCCCACCCCCGCGAGGGAATAGGATTCACCTGTTTTTAGCTATTTATCAGCCAACCTAGCTCAACTAATTTGGCTATTTTTGCTGTCAAATTTTTATATTGACATTTTTGGTAGTACATAGTAATTATGAAGAAATATATCAACACAGCACATAACAAAAAGCAAGTAGGCGTAAGTTTTAAATCATACAGTGGAATTGGGGTCCTGAATAACGGCACATGCACTTTTGGCACGGATATAAATTCTGACTGTTTGTCGTCAATTACGACTATCATTTATTATCATTTTAGTCCGTCGACATCGATAAACTAAATTCCGACACAATTATCAGTCTACGCAGGTATTAATTTTAATTTTGTTTAACTACACAATTTCTTTATAGATATTTTGACATGACCGCCTAGAGTTAGACTAGATTGTCTCAAAATATATGATAGCAATTGTGAAATATTATAAGATAGTAAAGTAAAAAAACCTCCTCGACGGTTATGGGTAGGCCTTCTTCTTGTCGGTGCTGATTGATATTCTTTCATGTTGGCTTTGTTTTATTGCGGCGATGATTACGATTAACCACAAAATAAAATATTTGTAAAATGCTTTTAATTTGAACGTAGGACGGCGGCGCTAGAATGTGTGGGCGATATTCTTTTAAACATAAATAACGATATTCAAAAGTCGCGATATTAACAATAAATTCGAATTGGACATCCCGGCTCAGGATTTTTCTAATTGAACACCGAGATTACTAACGTGTATCTTAATCAGTTAAAGCATCTGGATGCCAAACATCAATTTCATATTATGTGATAGATCCCTTTTTCGATCTGAAATAATGTGTGCTATGAACAACGCTCAAAGACCATTGTTTTAACCCGTCTGCCCGACACAGCACACCTAATTAAGTAATAATTACATAGTATCGGTATCGGAATATCGGTAGTATCGGCCTTTTCGTAGTATCAGCGTATCGGTATCGGTATCGGCGTTTTTAGCTGGTATCGGATCGGTATCGGTATCGGCGAAAAAAGTGGTATCGGTACATCTCTACTCTGGAATCCTTAAAAACAACATATAATCGTACATGTTTATGTACATGAATTGCGTTGGTAATCTGGAGCTGTGATACTATTTATATTGCCGCAATCGCTGATTAAATTGATCACAATTAAATCCATGAAGCAACACATTTCGTTTCGTGGAGATTTCCAGGTGATGAATATGTATATTTCATATATACACTTTATATGTATATTTATTCATAAAAACAAAATATAATCAGGTAGTTTATCTTGCATTATTATGTCCGCAGATTGCCGTGTTATTTTAGATCGGTAATGTTCTAATATGGTGGTCGCAATGGCGAGTTACGTTGAACAATTTGATTGACATTGATTGTTATGGATTGAATATTACGCTACAAGAAAAAGCTATTTTACCAATCCGTAAATGTGGCGAACGCTCAAAAGCCTCTGCATGGTAATTTGATATTATGATGTTGATGCGATTTTACTACCCCGACCTATTGGGAGGTTGTATGCAAAAACCCATTTTTTCAGGCTTAAAAACGGGGCTGGTCTTATTCACGGGGTAGACTTATTCGCCAGGAAACACGATATATTTATGATTTTATTTTGGATTGGCTATTAGGAAATTTAAGACTTAAATTATCAATCAATTATTAGGTTTCGAAGACCAAACAATATCATTTTTAGATTTTTCAATTAGTCAAAGTATGATATTGGCTCTATGTCAGTTGTTCTGAACTTTCATTATTTGTGGATGCTTCAGATACTATATGGCTGCCTGCTATATATTCTATAAAAAAACTATTTGTTTTTAACGAGTTTCCACCATCATAAGTGATTGAAGAGCCTTGCTGCACACTAACACAAATATATTTCTGTAACATTTCATCTGATCAAGGTCAGACTTCCTCAGACATACATACCAGTAGTTCAACTATAACCAGAAAAGCAGTTGTATGCATATTCAAACAATCAGTGTAAAACTATGGGAGTGACTCCTGTTAAATAATCAAGAAAATTGGTAAATTCTGAGAGGTCATTGATGAGATCTCTTTGTTTTATATTTAAAAAAAAGTCCAATGCATCAAAGCTCTTCAATCACTTAGGATAATTATCTTTACTCTTGCTACAGCATCCTTGCACTATATGCATACTGATCAACCGGTACAAATCATAGAAGAATAAGTAGTTAGTTCCGCAGAAACCAAATCATTTCCACCATCAGGCGTCCATTAATAATGTCCAAAGCGTTGCTTGCATAAAGGTGTTTCAAAAAATAACAAACGTCACATAGGCAAGTTAGGGGCTCCCGAAGTATGCGAACCAAGATGGCGGACATCGGAATGTAATATGTGTACTAGGTTAGGGTTAGGCCATAATTTTAGGTATAAATACTACGGGAGGCTCTTGGCTAGTCTTCGAACTGATAATAGGACTAAAATAAGGAAAATTGGAAAAAAATTCATCGCCTAACCCTAACCTGTTACCCATGTTACGTTCCGATGTCCGCCATCTTGGTTCGCATACTTCGGGAGCACCGCAAGTTCTATTCTATATTCCATTTTATTCCAATCATTCAAAAATCTAGATATTACATCGCTCTATATCAGTGGTTTTCAAACTTTTTCAGTATATTTCTTCCCTTTTCCTATTTTACATCTCTTGATTTCCTTTTTCTGCTATTTGTTCAATCTTTATTGAAGGATCCTTCGCTGGTTTTAAACGCAATGCTGCCCTGTCTTTTTTACACTTCTAATAGCTTACCATGTGTTTATAAATATGTATGACAATAATAATAGTAAAACTACGCTGAATGAGTAATATTTCAGACATAATTAGTTCTATATTTTCTCCTAGAGAAAAAAGTTTCCCCCCCTGGTTGAGAACTCTGCTTCTATTATATTTCATGAACAAAATTAGTACCAGCCTGTCGATTTATATGAAACTCAGTCTATTTTGCCATGGTGCATAACAATTACTGCTTTTTTTACTATTTTAATAATAGATAAGTCTGTCCAGAAATAACACTTCAAATCATATAACTGTTCTTGTGTATATGCAAATTGTCTCTGAAATGTTTTATAGTTTATAGTATCTACTAGATCCAAATTAATTCAATTCTGATTGTGTCGATTTTTAATTTTGATTTTTACCGAAAGTTGAAACGTGATCTTAGTTCGTCATGATTTATTAAGTAATCATAATCACAGGTTATTTTGTTCAATATAGTCGGACTATTCGTATCAAATCATTAGATTTTAATTTGCCACAACTTTTTGGCTGCAAATCAATAAAGGCTTGCCAGTTTTACTTATGATTATTATTGAAGTGTGTACTGTAGTACCCTTTATTTTTGAGAAAAATTTGACATGTGAGTGATGAGAAAGTGATTGTTAGATTTTCTAAAATTAAATGTGTCCAGTATCGCTACGTTAAGGACAGCTAAAATTCAATATTGTATTTTTTCGGAAACAGTTTGAAAAATTATTTTCAATTATGGTCATATGAAACAAAAATTTGAAAATTATATTGTTTCATAGTCTCTTCCATACATCGAGATTCAATAATAGTACAGATTGGGATGAACAATTATTTAAGCACATTGACTAAGGGCAAGGTATATCAATGAAGCTTTTATAAAAAAAAAAAAATTTTTGAATCAGGCTAGGATTCCAATTGAATTGAATTAAAAATCTTCGAACCTATTATTGTACTAACAAAAAATGTTCAATACAGATTACAACAAGATTTTACAATATTCGATTTTTTTTAATATGTCATAGAAAAAACACTCCTGATTAATGTGTGCAACCCCATTTTTTATATATAGCCAACAATCAAAATCAAGTTCTACAATTTTGAAAGTGATTATAATTATACAAGCAACATGGAATTTTACTATATTGCCTCAATGCCATCGTAAAACCAGAATAGCTTATGTTTTATTTTTTAGAAATGGACTTTTTTATCTTATAATATTATGTTATTAGATCCAGGTTTCAAAGCTGTACCTGTTTTAGTTTTGATTTTTAAGTTAGTGCCTTATGTCCATATATATAAGTTTTTTGTACATAAATATGATTTGCAAAATTGTGATTTTCCCGAAATCTTGAAATGTCACATAAGCTAATTTGATTATTTTGCAGCAATAGATATATTAAAATACTTTGTCTAGGTCCATGCTTCAAAATGCTGTCTAAATGCATGTTCATATTATACTATTAATATTATTATATTTAGAGATCAATCCAAAGACTTCGAAAATTCTTGCTTATGTATCTGATTCAAACCGCAAAGACGTGAGAAATGCAGTCGAAGCAGCTCATAAAGCTGCCCCTGGGTGGGGTAAGAGAGCTGCACATAACAGGTGAGAAATTAACATTTCAAAAAGAAACTTGATAACACAGAGCTTAATTATTGAAAAATTTTTATTGCAATTTGCTAATGCACGTCTAAATATACCTCATGTATTGGGTTCTAGACTTTAATTTTATCCTCAAGTAAAAAGAAGAAATATTTTATATCTGAATTTATTCTAATCATAATTTCAAGTGCTCATTTGAAAGCAATTGGGATATTGATAGAATTACTGATATGCTGAACAGCTGAAGGCTATATCTGGGTTTACCATTGCTGTTATTATAGCAATACGTGTCTGTTGGCAGTGTACTTGAACCATTTGATTTTAAACTACCTTATCTGAATAATAAATGTTCAGTATCAAATTCAAGGATAATTTTGTTATGTTCATTATTGATTTCAAACTAAATGCATCAATTTCTTTCCTGTCCCCTCGCCATCTGACATGCTGCGATATTTATACTTTAAACTCGATTGTGCCATACCTGTCTGTTGTATGGGATTTATGTCACCTAATTTGGAAAAGATTTCGCTTCCACGCTATGCATTAAATTCGGTATTCCCATAGACCGTAGTGTGTGTATCAGTTTAGAGTTAGGCCGTAATTTTATTCCTATTTTCCTTATTTTAGTTCTATTACGAGTTTGGGGACTTTCTGTGTTAGCCAAGTGAATATACCCCCTGCCCATAGGTTTTCAGTCTCTTTACACAACTTGATGTAAAGTAGCCTATGCGAACAAAATTAGTTACGGTACCTCCATATTGGTACACATACTGGGTACTTCTTGAGCGCCCAATATTCTTTAATTCGTAGAGCCCAGATTGTCTACTACATGGCAGAAAACTTGGAATTGAGAAGAAAAGAGGTTGCTTCAAGGCTTTCACTTTTAACAGGTGGGATTTTTCAGCACAAACAATTTCTTATATAGTATAGGATATACTTCTATCATTAAATTGAAAATTAAATTTTTTTTAACAAATTTGAAAATGCATCTTTATACATTTGTTATAATTATAAAGGTTAGTCAGCTGATATTCAATATTTTGAATATCAGCCTGAACTCAGGAACTAAGGAATACACATAAGTTATATTTAGTTGTAATTACCGACTACTTGCTGTAACATTCATTCATTTTCTCTTGACTTCTGAATCAATTTGTAACTCTTTACTGTTATTCTATATCCAATTCTGTTGCAAATTCATTAAACCTCAAATTTATTTTCTTAAATTCATATTTACCTGGCCTACCTTTCTTTGTAGGTCAATCGTTGGACAGTTGTTATAAAGAAGTTGACTTATCAATTCAGAGATTATTTTATTGGGGAGCTTATGCTGATAAATATGGAGGAAATGTGCAGGTTGGTATTGATAATTATACAGTAGTTAAGTGAATTCCTTTGTCATCATTTAAACCATGGTATTAAATGTTTATTTTTATTCAATTAGCATATGTCCATCCAGAATGATTGGCTATTCATTGGATATAAAATACATGTTTTGCTTTTAGAGCTTTTAGGATTTTCGAAAATTATACATTAGTCGAGTATAAGGTTCCACTTATCATTTAATGTGTAGGCCGAATTAAATGTTGAATTAGATTTATCGAATTAACCTATACGAGATCACAGATTCCAGGCCATTTATTTGATATGAATTACGGTATATGTTTTTTTCGTGTATTTAAGATTTTTTTGAAATTAATATATAAATATATATTTTTTAGAATTATAAAGTCTATTTTCGGGAAAGTAATATTTACTAATATTAAAATGTCATTTATCAACAATTGGTTTATCAATATAAATCAATCTCAATTGAAACATATAAATCCTTTAGTGTAAGAACATTTTTATTCAATAATTATATGCAGTTTTTATTTTCACTAGTTTTAGGTTTGCTATGTATTATTTAGAAAACTAATATTTCTCCAGGAAACAACACTCTATGGTTGCACTGTGTTGATAAGGGAGCCAGTAGGTGTGATCGGTATTGCTTGTCCTGATGAAAATCCACTTCTTTCCTTCGTATCATTGTTTGCTCCTGCAGTTATTCGTGCCAATTGTGTCGTTATTATTCCAAGTGAGAAATACCCCATTCCTGCCCTGGACTTCTATCAGGTATGCTTTGCTTATCTGTGTGATACTTATTATTGTTGTTGGTCTCATTTTTAATATACTTGAGGTATTCAGCCTGCAGTTTTTAAAGACAAGCACAAAGTTTGTACCACGACAATACTTTATCATAAGAAACAAATCACTCCACAAAGTTATTACAATGTAGCACGAAGCAGCCCGTTTCAGCTTTGGAAAGAGACATTACTACAAAAACTATATATCCTGTATAATATATTACAAACTACTTGAACTGATGAATCGAATGATCATCTTGAAATTTTCATGAGCTGCTCTGAACCTTATAAAGCAGGGGTTCTCAACCCCTAGGGGTTCACGAGAAGATTTTCAGGGGTACTTGGATGACAGTCGAGTTTTCGTGTGTTGCTTTTTTTCAATATCCTTCAACAAAGAAAGTAACTACAAGAGGAAAATAAGTGACAATTGAAACTAAGCGTACATTTTCCCTGATCTTGCGTTGTTGTGATTGTGACGCAACAATGTGAAATGCAAGGCTTGGCAGTCGTTGAGCAAATTGTTAGTCAATATATCACAATTTAGTTTGGTGTCTGATTACTGGGGGTTCGCGTTGATTGTTTCGTGACTCTGGGGGTTCGCGTTGATTGGGGGGTACTTTACAGAGAAAAAATTGAGAACCCCTGTTATAAAGGAACAAAAACCAGTATTCCCGAAGCATGTGTACCAGGTTAGGGTTAGGCCATAATTTTATTCCAATTTTTCCTATTTTAGTTCTATTGCGTGTTCGGAGACTGCCTGTGTTAGTCAAGTGACTATACCCCTGCCCATGGGTTTCAGTCCCTTTACACATCTTGATGTAAAGTAGGTTAACACAATTAGTTACCTCCATATTGGTCCACACTTCTGGAGCGCCACAAAACCCATACAAACAGACAAAATAATGTTGTGAATTTATGATTACTTTATTACATTGCTCAAAGTCCAGTTCTTACACATAGAAAATCATCAAATCTTGATTACCTAAGAGCACTAATCCTTCACTTCGATTTTTTTTCAAAAGTCCCATTATTCACAACCCTGATACCCAATAGGAATTCAACACCAATATTTTTCTTTGGAATAGATGTCCGGCTGAATGGGCTCGTGCAGTTTCCTATTATATTTCTAATAAATATTCGTTTTTCAACTGCAGGTGTTCGACACATCCGATCTTCCAGGTGGAGTTGTAAACATCCTTAGTGGAAGTCGAGATCATGTGACTAAATATCTTGCAGAACACCAGGATATCAATGCTATGTGGTATTTCGGATCCGCTGAGGTTCGTAATCAAGAACTTGTTTATGTTTCTGATAGCTAAGTGTTTACTAGAGCAGGGCTACCCAACTGGCGGACCGCAGTCCGCATTCGGGTATTCGATTCGAACTGCGCCTAATTCTTTATTTTGGATCATTAGCCCCATTTTTAAAGGTTTACTTTTAAAAAATCAGATTTATAGATTTACATATATGAAAAGAACTATAACGCCATAATAAATAATCTCCCATTTTTATAAGGTTTTCCTTTTATAAACTCAGTTTCATAGATTCACATTATGATAAGAACTATAACGGCATAATAAACATTCTTGATAAACTAATAATCATTAGTTGGCCCAGGAAGTGCATGTTTAATGATGCCGAAATATAATTTCTGAAAAGACCGTACCGAAATATTTTTGAAGTTTTGTATGCGGATCATTGTAAAAATAGTTCCCTGTACTAGAGTTTAGAAGGCTCTCTATATATTGTCTTTTTTATCGTACAAATTTTGGTATTTCTCATTTTATCCAAGGTCGGGAAGAAATCTCGAAATTTTTGTTTATTAAGGTCTAATTTCTTTCATTTTTTCATCGCCCAATGTCTTGGCCCTAATAGTTGTGTTTGATCTCAATTTTCCTGAGTTGATAATGATTTTTGATTTGACACATAAAAATGGACAGAAAAAATAATAGTCTACAAACTGTTTTAATTACGTCATGGATTTTTACTTAACTAATGATAACTAACATATCTGAGTTATGAATTGGTGTCCCCTGCAAAAAATCTAATGCACAAGCTATTAGTTTCAACATCTGATTTTCCAAGCTTACTCTTGACTATTTGCCCAAAGTTGAATACCTTCATCTATCCTAACCAAAACATAGAAGTTACGATAGATAAAAAAAAAACTTTGAATGATACAAGCCTATGAGATGGTATTGAAGCTATGTTATGGTTCAGGATAGATATAGTTTTCCCGCAGAATGTTAAGGTATTCATATGTTGTGGGATACCTGTGGGAGGAGTCAGATACAGAAATATTTTTCTCTCATCAGCTGTTTATAATACAAATCTCAGTGCTCCAGAAGTATGTTCACCAAGATGTCGCACAACCTGAATCCTAACCGGTACACACATACTATATTCAGGTTGTTCGTCATCTTGGTGCACATACTTCTGGAGGTCCCAAATCTCTTCCCTAAACATTGTGACTGTATTGTTGTTAGGCAGCTCTATGACTCCCACTAGTGCCCTGCTCTTAATTTTTGCTACATTTACCAATTCAGGGATCGAAATTTGTTGAATACACCTCAGCAGAGAATGTCAAACGTACTTGGGTGAATTACGGTGTTCCAAGAGATTGGACAGATCCTGCGCAAGGCCAAGGAGAAGAATTCCTTTATCACTCAACTCAGTGTAAAAATATTTGGCTTCCTATGGGAGTTACCTTCGCTAACTAAGATTATACGTATTCCTTGTTCTTATGCTTCGATCAACCTCAATTGTAATTTCTTGCAAAATGTAAATTGCTCCAGCTAGCTATAGTTTGCTTAAAAATGCCTTGATTTAAATGATTGAATGGTCCGCTCATAATTCACCACTCACTGTTATTGTATGGTACAGTGTACAATACAACAATTGAAATTTCATAATTTTACACTGGAAAAGGCTTTATGTAAGAATTCAGTAAAGTATCACCAAGTATGTAATTATTGCCCTAAAATACTAACAATCCTAAAATTGTGATTGTGAAAATGTCTCTAATCTATTCTTCAGTTGTTTGTTTAGGCATCTTTTATTCAAAACTAGATTTTCAAATGGAGAATTTTATGTTTTATCGCCACAGCATGTGCTATTAATAATTTGTACATAAAGTTCCAGCAGTACGATTTATCTTCTCATCTATTGTAAACAGCTAGTAATTTATCAATACAAAGTGTCGCATAACACTTATTACACACAATGAAATGTTGACAATTGATACAAATCGTATCCTAATTTTAGACTTCAGGTCAATTTGTCATACCAAGCCAGGTTTTATTTTTTCTCCCTGAAAATTAGCAAAGATGAAATTAAAACAAATTTAATCAACGGAATCTGACAGGGAAGGGAAATAGTATGAAATAAGTTGTGACACCGAAGTGTGGTTATACTGGGGACGGAAGACTGGATAGATACATATATATACTTTCCTGTCTTGCTTTGGCAAGCTTATACTGGGGACGGAAGACTGGATAGATACATATATATACTTTCCTGTCTTGCTTTGGCAAGCTTATTTATCATACGTCATCTAAAATTCCATACTGGTTCGCTTTACTTTTAGACTGGTTTTAACTTATAAAATTACTGTCTTGGATCAGTGGTTCATGTTTAATAATCTGGTAGTGTGCTAAAGTTTCATTTTGAGCCCTCAGTCACAAAAATGCTTCTACTTTGCAAGGTTAACTCAAGTTTTTGAAAATTTTGCTCCGCTATTATCATGTTAATTTATTTGCCAATTTTAGTTATATGCTATGTAATTTGATGGTGCAATTTTGTCGGTTTTTGTGAATACACATTGTATAGAATGCGTTTTGGTGCCTTGACTATAGAGTGTATTTCTGTCTAGATGTCTGTGAGAATCTTGATATGAGGAAGGTACTGTCATAACATGTCCAGTAAAACGTTCTTGTTCCTCTTTGGCTGCTGTTTTTAATTTAAGCTTGAAACAGATAGATATACCTATTTGATAATTAAATACCAATTTTGCATCTTTGATCTTAGAAATACAGTATATGGAAAATTGATACTGAATAGTTGGTATTGTCAAAAAACTATCCAAGATTTTTATCGAACATGTCCAAACACCAATTTTGGTACTCACTGAATATAGTATGTGTAAAAGAGATATTAAGGCAGGTAAGAAATAGATACTTTGTACATTTTCTGTTGAAATAGGATAGGATTCACATATTTATCTCGGGGAGAGGAAAAGACTGCTTAACCATATGGCGAATCACGGCCTCTCGTCCGGTTAACATCCCAAGTCTGGTATGGGATTAGTTATACTGTATTGTTTGTTTTCGGAAGCATGGACTTGGTGGTGGAGGAAGCCGTAACCGACTAACGGTTACGTGAACCACCCTACGACGGCGAGGAGTTCAGCAATCCTCTCGCACATAACCATCCCTGCATGGGATGCGAACCCATGCAGAGTAATTAGAGGTGCGGTGGCGAGTGTATTCCTAACGCTTAGCCCGTTGAGCCACACCGCTGCGCGAAACCGAAACGTCGCTATGCTGTGAGAAACTAAAAACCAATAGAAAGATTTCTTATTGTCAGCTCATATTACAGGAATGCTTACGTTTACTTTTTTGAATAGTTACCTTGTGAACAAAATTTTACACGTTGTGTTGATTCCATAGAGGCATTAGTCGAAACGTATAAAACAAAAAAGGTAGATATTTTGCAAACTGAATAAGCGCTCACGCATATGGACCCAAGTGATGAAGATCCGTGGTGAAATGTCTGGATACCATCTATTGGTAGGGATGTCCAGGATTTGATATAAATAAATTAGAATACTATTATTTGAAAATTAGGGATTCTGAGCCGTTGACAAGCAGATCAAAAGGTATGATATCTTAACTGGCAACAAACAACACAGAGAAACCAATGACCTTTATATTTATGTCATTTAAGATGTTGATCAACATGAAGATATAGCCTTGTGATTTATGTAATTTTCCACCCAAACCCTCCCTCAATTTGGAATGTATTTCATATTCGATAATTTTTTTTAAAAAATAGTGAAATATTCGGGTTTGTCCATTCCTGTATATGGATGGGTAGAATAAGTCTGAAAGAAAACCTGATTTTGCAAAAGCCTAGGAGCGTTTCTGGAACTTTCATTCATCTGATAATGATACATAACAAACATAATCTGTGAAAATCATTTTATTAGGTTTCAAAAAATTTTATACAACAAATATATAAAAAAAATTCAAGTTCCATAGTTCTTTGATAAATTGTACAAAATTTGGCTAAAACGACATAAATTTGTCAACCATTACATTGTTAATGCTGTCAATCAAGTTGAGAGTTTAGCATCTGACTACCATATATGATGTGATATAAATAATTGAACTCATTACACATTGTGTAAAATTATCTGTTTTTAGGATGCTCCCAAGTTGTAATCAACTTTTTTTGACACTGATATATCTTGTATAAAAATAACTCTGAGCAATCGAGATTTTGACTTTCCAAAATGATCATTTCTCTGTGTTAAAAAAGGGCTTTTGTATAACGTCACACCAACCGGAAACTATTGACCACCTTTTAAGGTGGTCACTGGCTAAAGACCCTAAGAAGTAAAGAATTACTCTAGTCAAGGGCAGATAGATATATCAAAAGTAAGTAGGTATAATACAGTAATTGTAGAATAGCAGGCAAAACTATTTAACGGGTAACATAATGATAAACTCTCAACTTGAAAGGACAAATTGTAACCATCAATTAAATACTTTAAAAGGCACTCGTTAATTTAGATACATAATTGGCAATTATTTCATGCAGTCAAAGATTGTTCAACATAATATAGTGATTGTAAAAAGCCACACAATTTTTTTTGATACCAGTGAGATGGGTAAAAACACAACTTAATATAACATAAGCGTGAAACTTATAGAAAACCGATAAGCAGAAAAGGCAGCAGATCATAACCGGTATTTCTTAATGGGATCGGCATATTTTAAAATAGCTGTAACAAGGCTTAACGTTTGGCAAAGGCTATATGATAGGAAAATTGTTTAATTGAGATGGCTATTTATACCAAGCTCTGAATATCCAAATACGGTCAAATAAAAGTTGTATTGTTATGGTTAGCCTGAACTTATTACTACTGAGAAAAACTTGGATCAGAAACTACACCATTGGATGGAGACAAAAATTGTCAAAATAATTTGCTATATATATGAAATGTTTTACACATTTTTCGATTTATCCAGAGCCAAATACTTGAAAATAAATAGCCATTGCCACTTGTTGGAAATATGTATCAAGGAAGCAAGATGAATCATTGCCTCATCTGCATTTAAGCTAAATTTTCAACTGTATCAGATCATTAAATCAGAAAATATCTATCTAGTACCTTAGATTTGACAGTGAAATACTTGCGCACCGAAAATTACAGAACTTGATAAAATGTACCATGCATTTTTGAACATTACATTTTTAGTAAAATGATAAAAATATGTAGCTTTTTTGAGAAAAAATACAAGTTCAATGTTAAAATAGAATTGTAAAATAATAAATATGAATAAAAATGCAAGAAATAAGGCAAATATTTATCGGTTGAAACTTATAAAACGAAAAAATGTTAAAAGCACTTGAAATAGCACACATTCATAGGCACCAGTGATGGATTTCTGTGGTGAAACAAAGATTATTTATATAAAACATTTCTGATTCAAGGAACCTTCATTTATTAAATTATATTTTTTAGTGAGAATAAAAAATGTATGTACAATATTTTATCAAAAATCCCGAATCTATTATGCGAAAAACTTTAAAAATTGTATTTTTTGAAAAAATATGGGGTATCAAATTTTTAAATTTTATTAATTATCTAAGACATTTGTCTAACTGTAAGAGTCATAAGATTGAACATCAGTATAGCAGTGTACAGATGCGGACCGCTGGAATTGATAATGTAATAACTTGCACATTTCTTTGTTGATCGAAATATTTTACAAGAAAAGAATTTCTGCTCGAAATTTTGTGAACATAGAAGAAAAGCAGAACAATTCGCTTGAAATATATATATATATGAAAAGTACAGCAATAAGCTTTATGTGTAGAAAGCTTGTCAACCATAAGTTAGCTAAAGCTGTATTTTATTAGATTCTTTTAGGAATCAGTGTTCCACTTAAAATGACACCTTTGGGAGAATATAATTAAATATATTTTTTTGTATGAAACACCTTCATTAATTAAGTGTTATCATCAAATAATATTCACAGATTAAAAAATTTGGAACAAGAAAGCTAACTTGTCAAATTTTGAAATTTGAGCGATATTTCATTATTACAAAGCATGATTAATATAGCGCCTCACTGTCCTAGTTTGAATATTTTCCAAAATAGCACCATAAACAACCATGCTAACAATCCAAAAATGATATGTCGTTGTGTAAAATGGCAGAGGAACGTTTGGGAATCGCCATGGTGACTGATCGTTATGGCAACTTCTTTGTACCGATTTCTGTCCCTGTTGGCCTTGGCCTTCACCATTTACAAAATTTTATATGATTGAATCTATTTGAACATTTCATTGTTTAGTGTCTCCAACTAATTGATAAATGTGATGTTGTGCTCCATGTTCAGATGTTGAAACTTCAAAAACATACGCCATGCACAAAAGTGTTTCATTAGTGTCACGATTTGATACAACCTGAAAATCAATCAATGCAACTAACATATCTGAGTTATGAATTGGTGTCCCCTGCAAAAAATCTAATGCACAAGCTATCAGTTTCAACATCTGATTTTGCAAGCTTACTCTGACTATTTGCCTCAAGTTGAATACCTTTATCTATCCTAACCAAAACATAGAAGTTACGATAGATAAAAAAAAAACTTTGAATGACACAAGCCTATGAGATGGTATTGAAGCTATGTTATGCTTCAGGATAGATATAGTTTTCCCGCAGAATGTTAAGGTATTCATATGTTGTGGGATTCCTGTGGGACGAGTCAGATACAGAAATATTTTTCTCTCATCAGCTGTTTATAATACAAATCTCGGTGCTCCAGAAGTATGTTCACCAAGATGTTGCACAACCTGAATCCTAACCGGTACACAAATACTATATTCAGGTTGTTCGTCATCTTGGTGCACATACTTCTGGAGGTCCCAAATCTCTTCCCTAAACAGTGTGACTGTATTGTTGTTAGGCAGCTCTATGACTCCCACTAGTGCCCTGCTCTTAAGTTTTGCTACATTTACCAATTCAGGGATCGAAATTTGTTGAATACACCTCAGCAGAGAATGTCAAACGAACTTGGGTGAATTACGGTTTCCCAAGAGATTGGACAGATCCTGCGCAAGGCCAAGGAGAAGAATTCCTTTATCACTCAACTCAGTGTAAAAATATTTGGCTTCCTATGGGAGTTACCTTCGCTAACTAAGATTATACGTATTCCTTGTTCTTATGCTTCGATCAACCTCAATTGTAATTTCTTGCGAAATGTAAATTGCTCCAGCTAGCTATAGTTTGCTTAAAAATGCCTTGATTTAAATGATTGAATGGTCCGCTCATAATTCACCACTCACTGTTATTGTATGGTACAGTGTACAATACCACAATTGAAATTTCATAATTTTAAAGTATCACCAAGTATGTAATTATTGCCCTAAAATACTAACAATCCTAAAATTGTGATTGTGAAAATGTCTCTAATCTATTCTTCAGTTGTTTGTTTAGGCATCTTTTATTCAAAACTAGATTTTCAAATGGAGAATTTTATGTTTTATCGCCACAGCATGTGCTATTAATAATTTGTACATAAAGTTCCAGCAGTACGATTTATCTTCTCATCTATTGTAAACAGCTAGTAATTTATCAATACAAAGTGTCGCATAACACTTATTACACACAATGAAATGTTGACAATTGATACAAATCGTATCCTAATTTTAGACTTCAGGTCAATTTGTCATACCAAGCCAGGTTTTATTTTTTCTCCCTGAAAATTAGCAAAGATGAAATTAAAACAAATTTAATCAACGGAATCTAACAGGGAAGGGAAATAGTATGGAATAAGTTGTGACACCGAAGTGTGGTTATACTGGGGACGGAAGACTGGACAAATACATATATATACTTTCCTGTTGTCTTGCTTTGGCGAGCTTATTTATCATACGTCAACTAAAATTCCATACTGGTTCGCTTTACTTTTAGACTGGTTTTAACTTATAAAATTACTGTCTTGGATCAGTGGTTCATGTTTAATAATCTGGTAGTGTGCTAAAGTTTCATTTTGAGCCCTCAGTCACAAAAATGCTTCTACTTTGCAAGGTTAACTCAAGTTTTTGAAAATTTTGCTCCGCTATTATCATGTTAATTTATTTGCCAATTTTAGTTATATGCTATGTAATTTGATGGTGCAATTTTGTCGGTTTTTGTGAATACACATTGTATAGAATGCGTTTTGGTGCCTTGACTATAGAGTGTATTTCTGTCTAGATGTCTGTGAGAATCTTGATATGAGGAAGGTACTGTCATAACATGTCCAGTAAAACGTTCTTGTTCCTCTTTGGCTGCTGTTTTTAATTTAAGCTTGAAACAGATAGATATACCTATTTGATAATTAAATACCAATTTTGCATCTTTGATCTTAGAAATACAGTATATGGAAAATTGATACTGAATAGTTGGTATTGTCAAAAAACTATCCAAGATTTTTATCGAACATGTCCAAACACCAATTTTGGTACTCACTGAATATAGTATGTGTAAAAGAGATATTAAGGCAGGTAAGAAATAGATACTTTGTACATTTTCTGTTGAAATAGGATAGGATTCACATATTTATCTCGGGGAGAGGAAAAGACTGCTTAACCATATGGCGAATCACGGCCTCTCGTCCGGTTAACATCCCAAGTCTGGTATGGGATTAGTTATACTGTATTGTTTGTTTTCGGAAGCATGGACTTGGTGGTGGAGGAAGCCGTAACCGACTAACGGTTACGTGAACCACCCTACGACGGCGAGGAGTTCAGCAATCCTCTCGCACATAACCATCCCTGCATGGGATGCGAACCCATGCAGAGTAATTAGAGGTGCGGTGGCGAGTGTATTCCTAACGCTTAGCCCGTTGAGCCACACCGCTGCGCGAAACCGAAACGTCGCTATGCTGTGAGAAACTAAAAACCAATAGAAAGATTTCTTATTGTCAGCTCATATTACAGGAATGCTTACGTTTACTTTTTTGAATAGTTACCTTGTGAACAAAATTTTACACGTTGTGTTGATTCCATAGAGGCATTAGTCGAAACGTATAAAACAAAAAAGGTAGATATTTTGCAAACTGAATAAGCGCTCACGCATATGGACCCAAGTGATGAAGATCCGTGGTGAAATGTCTGGATACCATCTATTGGTAGGGATGTCCAGGATTTGATATAAATAAATTAGAATACTATTATTTGAAAATTAGGGATTCTGAGCCGTTGACAAGCAGATCAAAAGGTATGATATCTTAACTGGCAACAAACAACACAGAGAAACCAATGACCTTTATATTTATGTCATTTAAGATGTTGATCAACATGAAGATATAGCCTTGTGATTTATGTAATTTTCCACCCAAACCCTCCCTCAATTTGGAATGTATTTCATATTCGATAATTTTTTTTAAAAAATAGTGAAATATTCGGGTTTGTCCATTCCTGTATATGGATGGGTAGAATAAGTCTGAAAGAAAACCTGATTTTGCAAAAGCCTAGGAGCGTTTCTGGAACTTTCATTCATCTGATAATGATACATAACAAACATAATCTGTGAAAATCATTTTATTAGGTTTCAAAAAATTTTATACAACAAATATATAAAAAAAATTCAAGTTCCATAGTTCTTTGATAAATTGTACAAAATTTGGCTAAAACGACATAAATTTGTCAACCATTACATTGTTAATGCTGTCAATCAAGTTGAGAGTTTAGCATCTGACTACCATATATGATGTGATATAAATAATTGAACTCATTACACATTGTGTAAAATTATCTGTTTTTAGGATGCTCCCAAGTTGTAATCAACTTTTTTTGACACTGATATATCTTGTATAAAAATAACTCTGAGCAATCGAGATTTTGACTTTCCAAAATGATCATTTCTCTGTGTTAAAAAAGGGCTTTTGTATAACGTCACACCAACCGGAAACTATTGACCACCTTTTAAGGTGGTCACTGGCTAAAGACCCTAAGAAGTAAAGAATTACTCTAGTCAAGGGCAGATAGATATATCAAAAGTAAGTAGGTATAATACAGTAATTGTAGAATAGCAGGCAAAACTATTTAACGGGTAACATAATGATAAACTCTCAACTTGAAAGGACAAATTGTAACCATCAATTAAATACTTTAAAAGGCACTCGTTAATTTAGATACATAATTGGCAATTATTTCATGCAGTCAAAGATTGTTCAACATAATATAGTGATTGTAAAAAGCCACACAATTTTTTTTGATACCAGTGAGATGGGTAAAAACACAACTTAATATAACATAAGCGTGAAACTTATAGAAAACCGATAAGCAGAAAAGGCAGCAGATCATAACCGGTATTTCTTAATGGGATCGGCATATTTTAAAATAGCTGTAACAAGGCTTAACGTTTGGCAAAGGCTATATGATAGGAAAATTGTTTAATTGAGATGGCTATTTATACCAAGCTCTGAATATCCAAATACGGTCAAATAAAAGTTGTATTGTTATGGTTAGCCTGAACTTATTACTACTGAGAAAAACTTGGATCAGAAACTACACCATTGGATGGAGACAAAAATTGTCAAAATAATTTGCTATATATATGAAATGTTTTACACATTTTTCGATTTATCCAGAGCCAAATACTTGAAAATAAATAGCCATTGCCACTTGTTGGAAATATGTATCAAGGAAGCAAGATGAATCATTGCCTCATCTGCATTTAAGCTAAATTTTCAACTGTATCAGATCATTAAATCAGAAAATATCTATCTAGTACCTTAGATTTGACAGTGAAATACTTGCGCACCGAAAATTACAGAACTTGATAAAATGTACCATGCATTTTTGAACATTACATTTTTAGTAAAATGATAAAAATATGTAGCTTTTTTGAGAAAAAATACAAGTTCAATGTTAAAATAGAATTGTAAAATAATAAATATGAATAAAAATGCAAGAAATAAGGCAAATATTTATCGGTTGAAACTTATAAAACGAAAAAATGTTAAAAGCACTTGAAATAGCACACATTCATAGGCACCAGTGATGGATTTCTGTGGTGAAACAAAGATTATTTATATAAAACATTTCTGATTCAAGGAACCTTCATTTATTAAATTATATTTTTTAGTGAGAATAAAAAATGTATGTACAATATTTTATCAAAAATCCCGAATCTATTATGCGAAAAACTTTAAAAATTGTATTTTTTGAAAAAATATGGGGTATCAAATTTTTAAATTTTATTAATTATCTAAGACATTTGTCTAACTGTAAGAGTCATAAGATTGAACATCAGTATAGCAGTGTACAGATGCGGACCGCTGGAATTGATAATGTAATAACTTGCACATTTCTTTGTTGATCGAAATATTTTACAAGAAAAGAATTTCTGCTCGAAATTTTGTGAACATAGAAGAAAAGCAGAACAATTCGCTTGAAATATATATATATATGAAAAGTACAGCAATAAGCTTTATGTGTAGAAAGCTTGTCAACCATAAGTTAGCTAAAGCTGTATTTTATTAGATTCTTTTAGGAATCAGTGTTCCACTTAAAATGACACCTTTGGGAGAATATAATTAAATATATTTTTTTGTATGAAACACCTTCATTAATTAAGTGTTATCATCAAATAATATTCACAGATTAAAAAATTTGGAACAAGAAAGCTAACTTGTCAAATTTTGAAATTTGAGCGATATTTCATTATTACAAAGCATGATTAATATAGCGCCTCACTGTCCTAGTTTGAATATTTTCCAAAATAGCACCATAAACAACCATGCTAACAATCCAAAAATGATATGTCGTTGTGTAAAATGGCAGAGGAACGTTTGGGAATCGCCATGGTGACTGATCGTTATGGCAACTTCTTTGTACCGATTTCTGTCCCTGTTGGCCTTGGCCTTCACCATTTACAAAATTTTATATGATTGAATCTATTTGAACATTTCATTGTTTAGTGTCTCCAACTAATTGATAAATGTGATGTTGTGCTCCATGTTCAGATGTTGAAACTTCAAAAACATACGCCATGCACAAAAGTGTTTCATTAGTGTCACGATTTGATACAACCTGAAAATCAATCAATGCAACTAACATATCTGAGTTATGAATTGGTGTCCCCTGCAAAAAATCTAATGCACAAGCTATCAGTTTCAACATCTGATTTTGCAAGCTTACTCTGACTATTTGCCTCAAGTTGAATACCTTTATCTATCCTAACCAAAACATAGAAGTTACGATAGATAAAAAAAAAACTTTGAATGACACAAGCCTATGAGATGGTATTGAAGCTATGTTATGCTTCAGGATAGATATAGTTTTCCCGCAGAATGTTAAGGTATTCATATGTTGTGGGATTCCTGTGGGACGAGTCAGATACAGAAATATTTTTCTCTCATCAGCTGTTTATAATACAAATCTCGGTGCTCCAGAAGTATGTTCACCAAGATGTTGCACAACCTGAATCCTAACCGGTACACAAATACTATATTCAGGTTGTTCGTCATCTTGGTGCACATACTTCTGGAGGTCCCAAATCTCTTCCCTAAACAGTGTGACTGTATTGTTGTTAGGCAGCTCTATGACTCCCACTAGTGCCCTGCTCTTAAGTTTTGCTACATTTACCAATTCAGGGATCGAAATTTGTTGAATACACCTCAGCAGAGAATGTCAAACGAACTTGGGTGAATTACGGTTTCCCAAGAGATTGGACAGATCCTGCGCAAGGCCAAGGAGAAGAATTCCTTTATCACTCAACTCAGTGTAAAAATATTTGGCTTCCTATGGGAGTTACCTTCGCTAACTAAGATTATACGTATTCCTTGTTCTTATGCTTCGATCAACCTCAATTGTAATTTCTTGCGAAATGTAAATTGCTCCAGCTAGCTATAGTTTGCTTAAAAATGCCTTGATTTAAATGATTGAATGGTCCGCTCATAATTCACCACTCACTGTTATTGTATGGTACAGTGTACAATACAACAATTGAAATTTCATAATTTTAAAGTATCACCAAGTATGTAATTATTGCCCTAAAATACTAACAATCCTAAAATTGTGATTGTGAAAATGTCTCTAATCTATTCTTCAGTTGTTTGTTTAGGCATCTTTTATTCAAAACTAGATTTTCAAATGGAGAATTTTATGTTTTATCGCCACAGCATGTGCTATTAATAATTTGTACATAAAGTTCCAGCAGTACGATTTATCTTCTCATCTATTGTAAACAGCTAGTAATTTATCAATACAAAGTGTCGCATAACACTTATTACACACAATGAAATGTTGACAATTGATACAAATCGTATCCTAATTTTAGACTTCAGGTCAATTTGTCATACCAAGCCAGGTTTTATTTTTTCTCCCTGAAAATTAGCAAAGATGAAATTAAAACAAATTTAATCAACGGAATCTGACAGGGAAGGGAAATAGTATGAAATAAGTTGTGACACCGAAGTGTGGTTATACTGGGGACGGAAGACTGGACAAATACATATATATACTTTCCTGTTGTCTTGCTTTGGCGAGCTTATTTATCATACGTCAACTAAAATTCCATACTGGTTCGCTTTACTTTTAGACTGGTTTTAACTTATAAAATTACTGTCTTGGATCAGTGGTTCATGTTTAATAATCTGGTAGTGTGCTAAAGTTTCATTTTGAGCCCTCAGTCACAAAAATGCTTCTACTTTGCAAGGTTAACTCAAGTTTTTGAAAATTTTGCTCCGCTATTATCATGTTAATTTATTTGCCAATTTTAGTTATATGCTATGTAATTTGATGGTGCAATTTTGTCGGTTTTTGTGAATACACATTGTATAGAATGCGTTTTGGTGCCTTGACTATAGAGTGTATTTCTGTCTAGATGTCTGTGAGAATCTTGATATGAGGAAGGTACTGTCATAACATGTCCAGTAAAACGTTCTTGTTCCTCTTTGGCTGCTGTTTTTAATTTAAGCTTGAAACAGATAGATATACCTATTTGATAATTAAATACCAATTTTGCATCTTTGATCTTAGAAATACAGTATATGGAAAATTGATACTGAATAGTTGGTATTGTCAAAAAACTATCCAAGATTTTTATCGAACATGTCCAAACACCAATTTTGGTACTCACTGAATATAGTATGTGTAAAAGAGATATTAAGGCAGGTAAGAAATAGATACTTTGTACATTTTCTGTTGAAATAGGATAGGATTCACATATTTATCTCGGGGAGAGGAAAAGACTGCTTAACCATATGGCGAATCACGGCCTCTCGTCCGGTTAACATCCCAAGTCTGGTATGGGATTAGTTATACTGTATTGTTTGTTTTCGGAAGCATGGACTTGGTGGTGGAGGAAGCCGTAACCGACTAACGGTTACGTGAACCACCCTACGACGGCGAGGAGTTCAGCAATCCTCTCGCACATAACCATCCCTGCATGGGATGCGAACCCATGCAGAGTAATTAGAGGTGCGGTGGCGAGTGTATTCCTAACGCTTAGCCCGTTGAGCCACACCGCTGCGCGAAACCGAAACGTCGCTATGCTGTGAGAAACTAAAAACCAATAGAAAGATTTCTTATTGTCAGCTCATATTACAGGAATGCTTACGTTTACTTTTTTGAATAGTTACCTTGTGAACAAAATTTTACACGTTGTGTTGATTCCATAGAGGCATTAGTCGAAACGTATAAAACAAAAAAGGTAGATATTTTGCAAACTGAATAAGCGCTCACGCATATGGACCCAAGTGATGAAGATCCGTGGTGAAATGTCTGGATACCATCTATTGGTAGGGATGTCCAGGATTTGATATAAATAAATTAGAATATTATTTGAAAATTAGGGACTCTGAGCCGTTGACAAGCAGATCAAAAGGTATATCTTAACTGGCAACAAACAACACAGAGAAACCAATGACCTTTATATTTATGTCATTTAAGATGTTGATCAACATGAAGATATAGCCTTGTGATTTATGTAATTTTCCACCCAAACTCTCCCTCAATTTGGAATGTATTTCATATTCGATAATTTTTTTAAAAAATAGTGAAATATACGGGTTTGTCCATTCCTGTATATGGATGGGTAGAATAAGTCTGAAAGAAAACCTGATTTTGCAAAAGCCTAGGAGCGTTTCTGGAACTTTCATTCATCTGATAATGATACATAACAAACATAATCTGTGAAAATCATTTTATTAGGTTTCAAAAAATTTTATACAACAAATATATAAAAAATTCAAGTTCCGTAGTTCTTTGATAAATTGTACAAAATTTGGCTAAAACGACATAAATTTGTCAACCATTACATTGTTAATGCTGTCAATCAAGTTGAGAGGTTAGCATCAGGCTGCATGCTGACTACCTTATATGATGTGATATAAATAATTAAACTTGTTACGCATTGTGTGAAATTATCTGTTTTTAGGATGCTCGCAAGTTGTAATCAACCTTTTTTGACACTGATATATCTTGTATAAAAATAACTCTGAGCAATCGAGATTTTGACTTTCCAAAATGTTCATTTCTCTGTGTTAAAAAAGGGCTTTTGTATAACGTCACACCAACCTGAAACTATTGACCACCTTTTAAGGTGGTCACTGGCTAAAGACCCTAAGAAGTAAAGAATTACTCTAGTCAAGGGCAGATAGATATATCAAAAGTAAGTAGGTATAATACAGTAATTGTAGAATAGCAGGCAAAACTATTTAACGGGTAACATAATGATAAACTCTCAACTTGAAATGACAAATTGTAACCATCAATTAAATACTTTAAAAGGCACTCGTTAATTTAGATACATAATTGGCAATTATTTCATGCAGTCAAAGATTGTTCAACATAATATAGTGATTGTAAAAAGCCACACAATTTTTTTTGATACCAGTGAGATGGGTAAAAACACAACTTAATATAACATAAGCGTGAAACTTATAGAAAACCGATTATAAGCAGAAAAGGCAGCAGATCATAAGCGGTAAATCGGCATATTTCAAAATAGCTGTAACAAGGCTTACTGTTTGGCAAAGGCTATATGATAGAAAAATTGTTTAATTGAGATGGCTATTAATACCAAGCTCTGAATATCCAAATACGGTCAAATAAAAGTTGTATTGTTATGGTTAGACTGAACTTATTACTACTGAAAAAAACTTGGATCAGAAACTACACCATTGGAGGGAGAGAAAAATTGTCAAAATAATTTGCTATATATATGAAATGTTTCACACATTTTTCGATTTATCCAGAGCCAAATACTTGAAAATAAATAGCCATCGCCACTTGTTGGAAATATGTTTCAAGGAAGCAAGATGAATCATTGCCTCATCTGCATTTAAGCTAAATTTTCAACTGTATCAGATCATTAAATCAGAAAATATCTATCTAGTACCTTAGATTTGACAGTGAAATACTTGCGCACCGAAAATTACAGAACTTGATAAAATGTACCATGCATTTTTGAACATTACATTTTTAGTAAAATGATAAAAATATGTAGCTTTTTTGAGAAAAAAAACAAGTTCAATGTTAAAATACCATTGTAAAATAATTAATATGAATAAAAATGCAAAAAATAAGGCAAATATTTATCGGTTGAAACTTATAAAACGAAAAAATGTTAAAAGCACTTGAAAGCAAGATATTTTAAAAGCTGTGAAATAGCACACATTCATAGGCACCAGTGATGGATTTCTGTGGTGAAACAAAGATTATTTATATAAAACATTTCTGATTCAAGGAACCTTCATTTATTAAATTATATTTTTTAGTGAGAATAAAAAATGTATGTACAATATTTTATCAAAAATCCCGAATCTATTATGCGAAAAAATTTAAAAATTGTATTTTTTGAAAAAATATGGGGTATCAAATTTTTAAATTTTATTAATTATCTAAGACATTTGTCTAACTGTGAGAGTCATAAGATTGAACATCAGTATAGCAGTGTACAGATGCGGACCGCTGGAATTGATAATGTAATAACTTGCACATTTCTTTGTTGATCGAAATATTTTACAAGAAAAGAATTTCTGCTCGAAATTTTGTGAACGTAGAAGAAAAGCAGAACAATTCGCTTGAAATATATATATATATGAAAAGTACAGCAATAAGCTATATGTGTAGAAAGCTTGTCAACCATAAGTTAGCTAAAGCTGTATTTTATTAGATTCTTTTAGGAATCAGTGTTCCACTTAGAATGACACCTTTGGGAGAATATAATTAAATATTTTTTTATATGAAACACCTTCATTAATTTAGTGTTATCATCAAATAATATTCACAGATTAAAAAATTTGGAACAAGAAAGCTAACTTGTCAAATTTTGAAATTTGAGCGATATTTCATTATTACAAAGCATGATTAATATAACGCCTCACTGTCCTAGTTTGAATATTTTTCAAAATGGCACCATGCTAACAATCCAAAAATGATATGTCTTTGTGTAAAATGGCAGAGGAACGTTTGGGAATCGCCACGGTGACTGATCGTTATGGCAACTTCTTTGTACCGATTTCTGTCCCTGTTGGCCTTGGCCTTCACCATTTACAAAATTTTATATGATTGAATCTATTTGAACATTTCATTGTTTAGTGTCTCCAACTAATTGATAAATGTGATGTTGTGCTCCATGTTCAGATGTTGAAACTTCAAAAACATACGCCATGCACAAAAGTGTTTCATTAGTGTCACGATTTGATACAACCTGAAAATCAATGCAATGTTTGATGAACACTGTAGAAAAAGAGCAGGTTCTCATCCCACATAAATACATCTTATTCTAGCTTCATCAGGACCTAACAAAACTTGTAATATTGGGGGATAAGATTATTCCTATAATCTATTATTTCAGCTTATCAAGCATTCCTGTGACACAAGTGATATAAGGATCCGGGACTTCAAGAAACATGTAATAAAGGATAGGCAGTTTGTCACAATTACATAAAAATTGAAGTACCATCTAAATCCAGCAATGGGGAAATTCCCACTATTTGAGTAAGTATGAAAATAGAATAGGATTCTGGATTCGATTTAACTATTCTGGAATAGTAAATTATTCTACATTGCCCATCCCTAGGTACCGGTACAATTTCCGAATGTACGTGGGGCCATTGCCTTAACATAATATTTCTGCAAAAGATTTCAATCCGAAAATATGGAACGAAATATGTTCAACATATCACCATTAATAAGGATGTTGTTGAAAAAGAAGAGACAATGAAATATATACAAAGAGAAAAAAACAACTCAAAAGAATGGGTAATAAAGATATTAGTACATATCAATTATGAATTTCCTTTATCACTGTGAAAGTTGAATGTGCAAAAGAGTAAATTTTTGATCAAATACCTGTAATATAGTGAAGTTTTCCAACACACTGTTCATCATGTATGTTTCAGGTAGATGTTTTAGTTTTAATATAAAATTGATCATATATTCACACATCGGAGATCGATGAATCCTGTACACATACCTTCCATTTTCAAACCTTGCGTATTCAGTCTGAAAAAAGATTACCTAATTAGAAATAGTCTAATTACTTTTTAAAGTTTTTTAACTTATTTAAAACACTTAAATAAGATAGTGGTGTACTTTTTTAATTGAAAAATCTTTGAAATTACATGTATTTGTAGTTTTTTTTCTGAAATTAGAGATGTCTAATGTACAATATAATAACCCACTGGTATTCTGACAAAATTGGAAAATATAGCACAAGAAAAGTTCTTGACTTCTGGCAGAGAAGATCTTTTTTACATATCCAGAATTTCTATACAATATTTATGTAGTGTTTCAGGGCAAGTCAACCATTGTTAAGATTTCTTCATTGATCAAGCTTTTCCTGGATATATAAAGACTGATATCAACAGCTTACCTCAACCTTTTCAACAACTTGTTTTCCAAAAGAACAGACTTTAGTAGAGCATGATATTGTCATGTCATCAGTTGATTCAAATTGACTTGTCACTCCATAAAATGCATTTGAATCTTCTACTATGTTCACGTTCAGATCAGCCTATTCGGATTATTCAGAATACAATTAAAATTATTAGGACAATTAATTGCCTTATCACATGGCAGACTATAACCTGTCATCAGGTCTTGTGAGGGAATAAATACCCAGGCATTTACTCAAGGTGCAGTAACTTAAGGGCAAGGAACTAACTGAACAGAACTCCAACAGACCAACCATATGAATGAAAAGTCCAACAATAATTTTGTAAATAACCAATTCCCATGGGATTAGAATCAGTGAACCTGCATACTGTGAACAGCAATGCAGTGGCTCACATATATTGAGTTGTTTTTACTTACCCAAAATTTGACAAGGAAGAATGATTCTTTTGGACCTTTTTCATAAAGTTCTCGCAAACCAGATTTTTTCTCAGGAAATTTATCATAAATCTGACGAATATCGATTGATTCCAGTAAAGGATCGCTATGAGATGGATTTGAGTGGTTGATATGAACAAAGAGATGCTTGGAATACTGGAAAGAAACAAAAAGCATTAAAAAATTTATAAATCATTGGCTGATAAGACAATAGACAAGCAATGACTTCTGTATATACATATGCAGGTAGAATTTTTGATTTGGCAGAGCCTTAATCAGTTCTTTAAATCTGAGATGAGTTGTAGACATTGAATATCTTTATCTTTGCCAATCTATCTAATCCAAAATACATAAAGCATCTATTCAATGATCATAAATTATTTCTATTTCAGGAAAAAAAACAAATTGGTTAATCATTTTAAAAATTTCAATGCTATAAAACATGTCATAGAGAGACATTCTAGGTTAGGAAACAACTGAGTGTTGAGTCTACTGAATCACTTACATTATCTGCATCATGTTGTTGTTCTAAAAATGCTGAAAAGTCAACAAGTCTCAACATATGTGTTGCAATCTGAAAGTAAAAAATTTATCATAATATGAAACCATAAGAAAATCATACACAGTAGAATAGTAATGATAAATATTTAGACGAAGATTAAATTAAGTGTACATTTTTGAAATGCTTAATTAATGCACAAAAATTATTGATCAAGTTTAGTATAAATATAATCCCTAGATAGGTGGTTTTTAAGCTTTTTGGTAAAAGGGGAAACCCAATAAAACATTCCAAAATCTCGAGAAACCCATGTGATATTTATTATATGATTATACTTGGTATCATAAAGTATGCCAATCAAAAATGTGAAACAACATTTTGATGCGGAACGTCTAAGATTTTCCACGGAACACTAGTGAAACACACTTACTATATGATCATATTATACCCATGTATTTAATTATATTTAAACAATATTCATATCATAATATAGACTCTCGAATTTGAAAAGAAATTCGTGGACTGTACTGACGGAACACTGGTTGAAAACTACTGCCGTAAATGAATGCATATCCATAAATCAAATTCTCAATAAATTATTTTCATTTTGTCAGCATTTATTCTGCTATACAGTAAAATCCTGATGGTTTGAAAACATCAATTTACTTATCTACCTATGCTCTTCCCATACCTGCCTTCCCTGCCATGGTGGGCCTTGATTTGCAATGTGAGGTCCATAACCACCAAGAGCCATCAATGCATTGCTATTTGTATTGATATTGTTCTGACCTCCCAATGATACTTGTGCCACACTGTTGACTTGTTGTGCAATTGCATATGCATCTGTTCGGAACGGTTTTATACTGAAAATAGATAGAATGAAAAAAATTATTAGATGTGTTGCAGGGCCATGCGGGATGCTTATGCCACGTGGCATGCTGCCTATTCATGTTTACATGTTTGTTGTACTGCTGGAACCTAATGTGACCTATGTTGAAGCTAAAGTTTTAAGGAAGTATTAAATTTATAAAAGTCTGCAATTGCAAAATAATGTTAAGACTAATGTTGACTTTCCATAATGCTTAGAATGTAGATAGCATCACTTGCACAACAGTTTGAGCTTTTTTCAAATATATTGAAAAGTTGGTTATATTGAAATACTTACTTCATAACAGATATTTTAGTAAAATTTGGTTACATTTGGTCGCAATTCAAGTTAGCAAAGAATAGTTCAAATACTCCATTTCACCACCAGTTCTCAGTATGTGTGAATTAAATTTAATATGACAAAACTTCACTTACTCTGGTACTTCAGAATGAGCTGCAACACCAGGCCAAAACTAAAAAGGAAAATAATTCAGATTATTATTTATGAAGTCTGGATTTTAAAGGAACATCTATCTGTAAAATGTGGTATTATATATATATATATATATATATATGAATCAATAGTAAATAATTGGTAACAAAAAATACTGAGTTGACCCCAGTGTTTGAGAACATTTGAAAACATTGAGTGAGAATACAGTTTGAAATAATAAGTCTGGACTTCATTGAATGAGGTATCACACTCAAAAATACACTGCTCATTATCGGACAAGAAGTTGTTGGAAAAAATCACTTTTTTGACTAATTGACAATTTTTTTAGCATTTAAAGGTGGCTGAAAGCGCTAAAAGGCTATTGAATTTACATATTTTTTAATTTCCTCCGATTCATGTGGGACCTGATGTTTACTTTGATGTTTTGTCACACATGACCACACTTGTCTGCCAATCTTTACAGCAAATTCCATGCTTTAAGGCAATGGAAATACCAGTACTAATTTGCAACCCAAGCATCCATATATTTGAGCATTGCTCTCCTGTATTTCATATTATTTCCACAAAAAGGCTTTATTGTTACTTTCATTCTGTAACAAAACAAACTTACATGAGGTTTCTGATATTGCGGCCTGATCCCGGATAGAAGTGAAGGATTGTTCGGTATAACTCCTGCTGATACTATCTGGGCTGAGGACATGCTTGCCATACTTTGCAACACTTTATCTTTTGTTGCTTGGTCCTGAATCAAAAGCAAATAAGTCAACTTGGCCAAGATGTTAATCACAGATTGGGAGGCTTGAGTTAATGACTGGACCGAAGTTGGATCCAAGTCAAAGTCACCATTCATCAAAGTCTCAAAGTGACTCAAGTCATCTAAACATAATGAATCAGACTGGTCATAACCACCAATGAGACTTAAACTCATTTAAGACTCGACTCCGAACTGAAAAAACAGTGACTGCCTTGACTCAAGGTATATAGATACTTCTATCCAGAGATGGCCAAACCGAGTATTTTATTATTTTGAACACATTCTGAAAAATTATTTTGAATATCGATTACGTTTTCAATTGGGGACAAAATTTCTATATTTTCATGTTGATCATCTAAAACGACATAAATATAGTGGTCATTCTTTTCTCTGTGTTGTTTGTTACTAGCTAAGATATCGTATATTTTGATCTGCTTGTATGATGGCACAAAATCTCCAATATAAATATCTCAAATCATTCCTAAAATCAAATTTTTTCCTTATAGAATATAATAAATTTTGAATGTATTTGAATAATCGATTCATGGAAATCCCTGTTTCTACCAAACACTGATGAAAATCAACATAAAGGTGAACATCTGTGATGACAAATTTAATGAGAGTGACTTAACTCTCTTATAATAACCAATGTAAATTTTGAAAATCGGTATATTACTGAATGAGATGCCATGAAAGACTGTTAATCAGAACTCAAATAAACACATACACAGGACTGAATATTAGGCATTCGAAATCCATTTTTAAGTCCATTTCCCATGAACCATAGTAAAAACAACCAAGCCCATATGAAATTTGATTTCCTTCTCCTCATTGATATCATTACTGCCTTTGTTTTTAAATTATAGGGTGTCCATGAAGTCTCAAAATTTTTGGAATTGCAAATAGAATTTATCTATGCCATATATTGTTTTGGCCCTCACAAAGGTATTAAACAAAGTAAAAATACTTGAACAACTGCTGATTTAAAAACAACAAACCTGGTTAAGATATATTGAGAACTGACTTCATAACAAAATTGTAAAAGAACTTTATGGACACCCCTGTATTTTAACAATTTAGGTAATTTGTTTAAAGATCTTGTTAATTCTTTCCCTAGTTATATACAATATCCATGCATGCTCATGATCTTCGTTCATCCATTAAATCGACTCACCATGTTATTAATCTGAGGTTTATAAGGCGGCCATGGTTCTCCTTCATTTCCTCTAGGAGTCTGTTATATGTAGGCAGGCATGATTGATGAAAATGTAGCAACATTCAATCAGCAAGCAGAAAGAAATAAATAGAATGAGATGGTTAGTTTTGGAGTTAGAATGAAAAGCTGGTTGTCATATTAATAAAGAAAAAAAGAGCCATTCAAAGAATTAAAAAAATTTTCATAAACATATTCAATTCAACTAGCTTTTATTAAAAATAGAACATTCCGGGTTAAAGTTTTGAGAAATTCGGGAAATTTGAAATTTAATACATTTTTAAACCAACTAAAACATGAATATTGCTTGAGTTGAATTTATATACCACAAGATATTTAAGCACTTTGATTTAATTTAGAATTTTACCAATGTGCTAAAAATTAAAAACATCAAATTTGTAATATAAGATACCTCAATTCAGGTGGTTTCAATGTTTAGTATGATATAATTATCGGAAAATGATTACAGTCTTACTAAGTTTACTTATTTGATTGGATCTTCATTCCTCATTAGTTTAAATATTACATTTTTTTTAAATGGAAAAAGCATGAAGAAAAATGTGTGCGAAATGAAGCATGATTCAGCATGTTTCGGTAAACATCATAATCTTTTTTACCATATAATATAAATTATTAAAAGAAGAACTGAAATGTTGCTTCGGACAGGAATTTATAATGACAATAATAGATCACACTTTATTTTATATTTTTTTAATAATGTTTTTAACATATTTATGTTAGACTTTTTTTATAGGTGACACTGCTCGATAACCATTACTGGTTTATCGCGTCTTCCTTCACACTAAAATGCATTTTTTTTTTATCTTTCATTAATCTGTATATACGATGTGTACTTTCGGCTCTTGTAAAAATAAACTGCTGTTATGTTTGAAATGTCTTGTCACACATATCTATTCTTGATATGGGGGAGTATCGTCAATCATCATTAGGTTTAACTCTCGATTAACTTTATAAATTGTTACAGTGTTTTAAAATCTAAACAAATTTTGAAATGACTGACAGCACTCAGACTCAAATCACCCATTTCAAAATGAAAGTTGCTCTTTTTGTTTTCAAGTATCGTAGCACATAAAGTGTTCATTAGCAATCGACCGTATTGGAAAGCATTAAAGGTGACGCCAAAGTGTCTTACATAGACAGGTAAATATCTAGCAAGCTTGGTTATAGTTGAACAAATCGTGAATGAACAATGATGCCTTGATATGAAACCTTTTGTATTGAGTTAATTCTGACCCAGCATAGGCCTGTGTTTATAAGGTTTATATTTTTTTACTTGTGATAGAAGTTTTCCGAAACCGTGACACGACGGACAAAACTTAGTCTAATTGTAGCAAAGATCTCATAATGCACAGTTGTTGACATGCCTCCGGGTCAACTATTCACATTAACCTATGTTTAAAAAGTACTTTGTTTGTGAACTTAGATGTTTCTAACAATTTTTTGTCAGCAACTGTAGTTACATATAAGTTACTTACATACATACAATAAAATACCTTTACCAGCCATCGGTAATTTCATTTAATTCATTTATTTAGTTTTAATTCATTTGTAGTATTTTGTCCTGAATTGTATAAATGTACTATTACATTTGAAATTCATTTAATAATATGATAACCAATTAATTCTAATTGAAATTCAAAACGGTTACCCTTCTCAATAATCCATTTTTTTTTATCTTTACCATATGTTTTCACAAATGAATTCCCTTTTAATCTTGAAAATGTTGAATTTTTGGGTGATTAGGTTTTAGAGATTTCCGATCATAAACACACAAAGAGTTCAACACTAATGCGCATTTGAGACCCAATCATAAAAACCACACCAAAGTATTAGATTACATTCTCACTTATGGAAATGATCCAAAACAAAACATTCATTGTCAAAATGAACAGAGATTGGACTGTCACAAAAAAAGAGTTATTTTTTAACATGTTCAAGTATCAAAACTATCAATAGAATTCAGATTTTCAAATTACTTTCAAAGCATTTCTACCATACCAATGTGGTGTATTTATGATATTCATTGCCGGTACTTTAAATCAGAACTATGTCAAGATTGATTTTATTCGATGAATATAGTAGTTATAAAATTACTATAATTTTGAAAGTTTAGGGTGATTTTTCATTTATTATCCCAACTACATGCTAATGTAATCACAAAATCCAAATTATGCTCTGGTTTTTAAAAGCGTAAGGGCTATGCATTAAGTTCAAAATAACACAATTTTGAAAGAACTTTTTCCTTGTTTTCAATATCTTACATCATTATGTATTTAAAAATTTTATAATCAACGCTTTGATTTTTGAAAGGGTGAAAACGATGAATAAATTTATAATACCACATTTTTTTTCTTTTTTTTGTCTTGTATCATGTTACATTTAGTCTTTTTTTCTTTCCTTGCATATAAATGATTCTTTGAATATTGAAATGACAAAACTAAGAAAGTTTTGAACAAGCAATTTGTTCAAATGTTATTTAATGTTTGATCATCGCAGTTTCACGATTATATACAATATCTTCAATGAATATTAAATTATTATTGTTACTTAAATATAGTTGGAAATTTACTTTCTATGCTTCTTGATATGACAGCAATTAATAAATGAAAACATTCAAAAAATGCATTTGAAGCTTGACATTCATGTTAGTTGAACATGCCATCACCATTTATTTTGTTGTAAATATAACAGAAATTTTGACTTACAATTACCTTGAACTGGGAATGAAGTTCTCTAGATTTCCTCCTGGCGAGAACTTGAATGTGGCTCGATACCTAAAATATGATGTATGGTTATTGATCAGTTACTTACCTAAATGTCTTCAATATGAGAACAGGGGGGCCGAATTTAATTACCATTTAAAATGAATACTGAGAGTCAGAGTGGATGGGATTTTATTTTCGGTTTAGCATGTATCTCACACATCTAAAACATCCTACTTAAAATTTTCTGGTTAGATCTTGAACCTGAGAGCTTTATTCCACTATGACAACATGTTACCTGTTTTCTTGTTCTTGTTTTCCCAGTTCGTAACTTGATGTATCTTGCAATAAGTTCATTTCGACCTAAAACAAAGTATAGCGATAACTAGTATTACAAATTATAAAACTGTGATCTTGGTTTGACTAGATTTAATGCAATCCATACTGATATGTAATTGCAATTGGGCAAAATTTTTAGGTTCGTTTTCTCAAAGCAAGATATCGCGTTTTTACCTACAAGAAGTAAATTGATTAAGGGGGGAAATATAACAGATAGAGTAGATTATATTTTGACCATGTTTGTTAAAAACGTTAGAAATCATATCTAAGACAGAACCCTTTAAGCATGCAGCTAAGAGATACAACCCATAATAACATATCAGAGGTATGAAGGACAAATATACCAAATTTTCCACAAAATATTGAAACGAATTCAAATTATGATATCCTAATATTGTATCGAAGTCAAAATATACCTTATTTAGTTACAAATAGGCCTCATTAGTTTATACATATAATATTATATATAGGATTATTCACATAAATCCTAGTTTTGGCATAAAATTAGTAATCTCTTGAGCACTTAATAGGCTTGGTAAATTAAATCCTATTTCGGTATTTAGAAATTGTATTACAAAAGTTAGAGGTTAGCTGGGGATTATATGATGGACTTAAATTGGAGTAGTATAGGAAAAAATATATAACAAAAGTCAAAATTCAATTTGAAATGATATTCTGTATTAATTTTGTATTATACTTTCATTCAGGGGTGGATCCATCATTAAAATAAAAAAAATAAGAGGCTATTTTAAAATAATTTGTTCAAAGGTCACTCACTCATACACACTCAGTGACTCAGATGTCTATAAGCAAGGTTGTAGAATAGAATTTACATATTTATCATGGAGGGAGGAAAGGCAATGAGATGGCTTAATCATATAGCAACTGAAATGCCACAAAAGTTATATGACAATATTTGCCAGTAGATATTGATTGACAAAGCAATTTAAGTCAATAAGATCAGATATAAGTTTGGTTATTATTAAGCCATGAATGATAACAATATTTATTGTTTAATTCACATATTAAAAAAAATGTTATTGTAAAATAAGGGAGGTTTGAACATTTTCCCTCCTATTACTACTATTAATAAATAGCTTTCATTTTGTACAATTTGTTTTCATATTTAGAATTAAATTAATATCTAAATAAAATAACAGGTCAAAATTTTGTTAAACGTGATGCCTACTGGCATTATATCCATAGAATATCATACACTATAATTAAAGGATGCTTGGTTCCGAATTTGTACACAAGCGTAAAATTGATCAAACAACATTTATCTGTCTGTACATAATCATGGAAAATGCTAAGATTTATATTATCAATATAAACCCTCTCCTGGACAGAATGGATTATTTATAACATAAAAACTACATGGCCCCCCCAAAGGGCACCCGAACTAAAAAACATGTGCTTAAATGTTATAACAAGTAAGTCAACATGAGTCAGAGCTTAGAGTAAATAATCACAGATAGGACAAATTCACAACAAGTGGTCCATGATTCATAATGTGTATAATAAAACCTAATCAGGTATTTAAGTAGCAATTTTGAGTAACTTGATTGATCAACATAAGCCCAATCAAATACAAGACATTGATAATGTAAAAACTTAGACTGGTTATCTGTATAACTATTTAAGAGGTTATGTCCATATCAAAATGCTTATTTTGCTGGAATGGTTATTCTTCACTAAACATTTATACTAATTCATGATAAAGTCAAAATATTGTATTTCTAAAAATAGGGGAGAACATCTTCATGCAACAGTTATTGGCTTATTTCAGGCAGAATTTGGCAGTAACTTGATTTCTATAAAATTTATGAATAAATCTTCACTAAACTCAGCCAAAAACAAGACGTTTATAATGTGATAGCATAGACTGATTGTTTTATATATGATTATTATAGCAGTTACTGATTCTATCAACATGTTTATTTTGTTGAAATGTCATTGAGCAGGGTATGTTCTTTGCTAAACATTTTTTTAAATTTATCATTAAATCAAAATATTAAGTAGAAAACGCATTCATACTTTCATTGGTTTATTTTAAGCCTTGGAGTTTTTTACTATCAAAACATTTATGAAAAAAATTCTGGATTTTCGATTCATATTAATAGCACAAATTTAAAAATATCCTTCTGTTGTGAAAACAATAATCTTGATAGCATTTCAAGGAAGTATCATAAAATGGGTGAGGGTATTTCCATCCTGAATTTACCCACCATTGTGCAATTGATATGAGGTGATTTCCAGAATTACCAAACTTGAAAATTGCGCAAGACATATATTTTTGAAACATAAAACTTCTTTTTCTTTTAGTAATTTTGGGAGAATACACTTATAGTCAATACCTTGTGACTATGATCTCATAATTTTTAATTACCGGTATTTAACAAATTGAATCTTTAACATAAAATTTAAAGCAAGTCAGGCACATTTACATTTTCCAATAGCATTGGGTTTGTTTATTAACATGGCAATGTAAAAAAGTATGCATTCATGGGAAAATTTTGTACCAGGCGCGGTAATTTCGCCACCATTATGAAACATAGAGGATAAAAATAGATTTATCTATGACATTATAACCCCTGGCTATTTAGTTATGTGGTGATTTCGAAAGAAGATTGGAAGTAAACATCACCTATGTTCAGCCTACCAAGTAAATACTATTAAAACCAAATTAAGATTGTCCCATGTCCTCGTTATTGTTATAAAAGATACATTTTATTTAGAATGAATTGTCTCTAAGACTACTTTTTCCATTTTACATGAAACCAAAAAATTTGAATTAAGAGCTTCTCACGGACATAGACATAATTGAAACTGCAATGGAGTTTGTCTTTTCTACCGCAGAATTATTTAGGATTAATTGATAATTCATTTCTTATAATTAATTTATTTCGATTCATTTGCAAACATTGTACAGGGTGTCCAAAAAGTTGCGCCGGTTGTAAAGTCTTTATTATCAAATGTTCTTTTTTTTTATTTTAAAAAAGATTTATAGTCAACCTGTTTCTAATTGGATGTTATAGATGATGAATGTTGTAGTCCCCATTTATCATACAACAAAATTTATTTAAATTTGCAATTGGTAATGCTTTAAAATCGGGCGGGACTTTTTGGACACCCTGTATAATGTAGCAGTAAGCTATAGAATTTTAGTTCGCATTTGTTAATGGCGCAGAAGACTACTGATGTTATAAGCGCCAACTCAACAACAACTCTTTTTTTGATAATTCTGGTTTCAGGATAATGCAATAAATTGTTCGACATTTCACGTGAGCGAGACTTAATATCTTGGTAATATCGTGGTAGACCAACCTTTTCCACGCGCTTCCCGCTAAGTCGTATTTCGTAATAAAGATACATTTGACGTTGGAACGACGCGGTGTGGTCGCGGAACTCTAGTACCAAAATTTAATTTTAAGTATATACAAGCCAAAATCCACCGACCCGATTCTTTAATCCGTTTTTATTTATTCGTTTTATCAACCATTTTATCTTCTGTTATGGTGATTATGAATTCTACATTAACTTTTACTTATTATCAAATGTTGCTAGTATAAAAACAATTGATATTTTGTTATAATTACTTTCCGAGTGTTCCACAGTTATCGATTTCAGAAATTTCGTTGTAACATGTCAATGGGTAGAACAACAAAAATGGAAACTTTTTTTAACCAAGTAAATATCGTTTTCTACGAATTGTGCCACATTAAAATTTTGTTCATTTTACGTATTTTTTACATTTGAATATATCGGACGAGTACAAAGTTATTCGCAGGCTCGGATTACCTTATTACACCTATCTTCACTCTAAGCTAAAATTGTATATTGACTTCATCACATCGAGAGAGATAACGTGTTTTTAATGAGGGCAAACGGGAACTTACATAAACCATAAGCCGTCAAAATTCGGATTACCTCATCTCGCCTTAAGCTAAGACGTTTCTCGATGTCATCTCATAAAGATAAGGAAAATATAAAACAGACAGACATTGGTTTTATCATTTGTTATCAACAACACTGAGTGTACTAAACCCGCATTTTTTTTAGGCTTAGACTGTAGTTATTTTCATATTTTGAAAAAGAAAATTAATCACACAATTACCACAATTTGGTGGTAATCATAGACATTGATCAAAGTATTGAAACATTCCAGATAATACCATAGATGTACTCGCACTTTCAAGTATATTCAACAGTTTTTTTTACAGTGACACTGTAGGCTTTCTAAACCGTGTAATGGGAAATAGGCCATGTTGACTTTTGACATACTGTTATTAATGACGAAGTAGTATTACAAATTTATACTTATTCCAGTCAGATACAAGAAACTGAATAGAGCCCCGCAACCAACCGTAAACCGCATGAATATGAGAAAAGCATTATGCATTGAGTTAATGATTTCCAAACTTATATATTCTTCAGGTGTCGCTGCTCGATAACCAACATCGTTTTTTTTTCGCGTATCCCTAAACGTGGAGTGCCATTTTCATGTTTTTTCACTAGCTTTTGTTCGCATTAAGTGTATTTTCATTTTGTTGAAAAATAAACTACTGACTGACTGAAAAAAGTCTATTTCCGTTTTTTGTACAATCTTTAAAATTTAAAGGATCCTTAGTTAGTGATACTTGCAACTTGTACTCTAGTTTTGGGCATTTCGAATAATTTATATTGTGAGTATGAGAATATATTACTATCCAGATTACGAAGAGCTGCCTTCAGTGCTATTTCGAACAACTTTAAAAACACAAAAACAACCACAAATAATGGCTTCGTTGATAGAATACCAGTATCTGAGTAACTCATTTAAAACTTGTACAGAGTTTACTTGCACTCAGATTCAGATATTTATTTCGTTGTGCATGAAATATTGTAAGGACACTATTGAATAAATATAACAATAAACGATTAATTTGAATAAACAAATATACAATATTTCCGCAATTGAGGGGTCGCGAAAGACTTCCAAAGTCATCGTGTCAGCGACACCTTGTTTGCTGAGATGCTCACTCAAAAGTAAAGAAGATTCCTTTCAGAGATAGGTTAACGGTGAAAGCTGAGATGCGGAGAATAACCGCCGAAACTCGATGAGTAAAACTATAAACAAAAAGTAAGTTGTTTGATAGTCCTTGTGCTATGAACACCAACAATAGCGATATCACACGCCCATGTCCCCTTATGTTAAGAATTCCGGTGACACACTGTGCTCAACATCCCTGTTGTAACCAGATTTCCTACATGATTCTTTACGAGTCAGCCCAAATTTTTCTTTCATTATATAAAGTCGTATATCGGCCTGTGTAGGAATGCGCATTTGTGACGTGATTAATGTACAGTTTGCCTTGCTATTAGCTATTATTCCAAATATTGCTTAATTGAGTAAAACTTTACTTTCCAGTTTAAATCTGCCGTAATACCAGACAAATTAATCATAAAATAATTAATTAAAATTAATCAACAACGAATTAATCATGAAATTGAAATGATGAAGACAATATAATTTAAACAATTTTGTAGGTTTGTGTAGGTTCAGAATTGCTGATCTTTGCGCTTTCATATTTTGTATCAGCATTTATTTTGCCCAAAAGAAATATACAAGCAGGCATTTTGTTTCAAGTACCTAACCGCGCTTCATTGAATTTCTCGGCCTTTCGATGTGCGCTTATCATAGTATGCATTTAGCGTCATTAGTATTCAATGCTTATTGCATATTTTTCCATATCCATTTGCAAATGTCTACTTCAACGTGCCCCAATCATGTTGAACTTTATATAGGAAAAACACAAAGCATGACACTGGTAATTTTCAATAGCAAACATGAGGCGTCATATTTGAAGTCACCTAATGTAACCCGTCTTGGAATTTATGAATTCGTTTAAGTAAACCAAAACCCTTTCAGGTCTACCGGTGACCGGCAAGCTGAAATAGTACTTACAAATTATTTGACAAACCTTGGCTATGTACGGGGTACGAATACACAGCGATAATTCTCGTTCCAAAATTGGCCAAGTCAGTGTTTGAGATGAAAAAACACTGGAAACACGCCTCGTCAGACTATAGATATGATTGGAATTTAAGGTATGTCGATTTCACTATTCAGCACAAATTCCAGAACGTGACTCTGGAATGTCTCCTCTCGCCAGGTGAGCTGAGCGAAGATATAGACTCATTATGAAAACATTACCAGAGACATAATTGTGTATATTGACGTCGGTGAAGAGAATCGCTCCTAGAGAAGCTTACATCGAAGGCACAAGAATCGGAAGGTAGTGGGGAATGAAAAATAGCGCACGAGGACCAGTTGTTTTTTCTAGAATGCGACAGACATGAAACCATATTACACAATTCCCGAGCGGAGATTCAAGAAATATGGCAGTTTGTCTCGCCGAATTGAAACATAGTAATTTATGACGTAATACGCGATTTCCTTTTTACACAATATATATATATACATAATATGATATTATCGAACTTTGATTACAGCCATACAGTAAAAAAAATTTTCCAATTTTCACAAAGTGTTTTCACATATGTCTTGAATAAGGCACTGGTCAAATATCCAGTGATACGAGTCGCCACTGAACCAATAGTCCACTTTGATTACCAAAAATTTATTAAATCTGTAAATAAGCAAGAAAATTTTACGGTCTTGTTACTTTCCTTCGGCATATACAAGTAATAATAAGTGATTTGCTAAGACGACCCATGCTTGCATTGAAACGAAAGGAAAATTATGGAACTTAATCACTTCTAAATGTCGCGGTTCGATATCATTTTGGAATATCTATTTCAATACTAAGTAGCATAGGCCACCAATTAATATTGGCAAGACAGTTACTTAGCAAAAGAAAAAATGTGGTCTGCGAGACGAATTTAAAATTGCAAATTATTTCAAAGCGTCATTAAATATAATTATGACCGCATAATCTTCTTGTTATCTTATGCCACAAAACCAATATTAACTGTTTCCCAATTACCGATTAATCTTAAACCAAGATAACAAGATACGCGAAAAAGAGCAACTTTCGGTTTCACGAACGCCCATATTAACCTCACGAAACGAAGCGGGACTAATAGAATATATATATTACGTAGTTTATCAGTAATCAGTAATTTATTTCTTCACCAAGCTGAAAGTACGAATTTTACATACACAAATAAAGAAAATATAAAAGACCGCATTCCAGGGTGAAAGGAGACGCCGAAAACCAATTCTGGTTATCGAGCGGCGGCACCCGGCGGTGTTTATCGATCCGATGCGATATGGACGATGCCTTGCAAATCATGCTCTGACATTAATTCCTATATTTCGTACAAAAATGTGGCCAGAAAACATTATATTGGCAGTATTGCCATTCAGAATATATTTTCAATTAATTAATATTATTTTTCGACATATACATCAATAATTTTCGGGTACTCTTGAAGTATGCGCACCAAGATGTCGCGTAACCTGAACCCTAACATGGTACACAACCTGAGTTCAGGTTGTGCGCCATCTTGATGCGCATACTTCAGGAGGTCAAATTTTTGCAACAAATTTAAAAAAAAATTCTTTTTAACGGAAATTAGTTTGTTTTATAAAGTGGTAAAGTTCAGATGTTTTTTTTGTCAATTTTCATACCTCCCTACATATTCGTAAAAATGTAATGCAACGTTTCCCAACTGGGGAGAAATTTTACTTTGAATCCGCTGTAGTATTACCATCTTCAGCTTTTTAATATTACTATGATAAGTATTCATTAAAACATAATAATTAAATTCTACAAAAACTGGAATACGTCTTGTGCACTAGCAACATAGGATGGGAGGATTAAATAGTTTCAATATGGGTAAAGGGAGGATTCGAACAAAAGAGGTTGAGAACTACTACTGTAAAGTATTTAAGAAGTTCTCAAGCGACGGGGTGCGCCCCACAAAGAATGCGTGGACAATTTTTTAGCGGACGTGAAGCTAATTGGAAAGAAAAATATTTGTTAGATTTGATCTTACCAGCCTTATTTTAGAAATTTACATTTCTTTATTCTTGATATTTACGTTACATCCACATATTTTCAACGTGTTTTTTGAATAATACATAATTCCGCGTTACTATATGTTATTTGTAGCTTATTGATAGCTTGTTTATCTTGAGGTGAGCGCGAGATTTGAAAATTCTAAAAACAGGGCGCGGCTCAAAAAGATTGAGAACCACTATGTTACTACATTCTTAATACTTACTCATATATGTCCTATGAATTTACCATCATCAACATTTACCGCCGATAGAAACCGATTATATAGGATGATTATAGATCTGATTGAATAGATCTGATTAGAGGCTGTTACATTTTAATTTAGTTTTGGGAGAATTGGCATATGGAAATAGGTTCTCTGCAATTAAGCATAATCATTAAACGTACCATCATTTATAAATGTACGTTTATCTTTCCATGCCATTTACAGAAAAAGATTTCAGGGGGAATAATTTTATTTTTTGGATTATACTCCACGAATTTACGCTATTCTACTGTTTGGTTGTATTATGCACCTTGTATTTTAAGCGTGTGCATTGTCGTAAGTACGCTTTTGCAGTTACATAGTTGAATGCTAGTTCCAAGAAACTAATTAAAAAATACGGTATAATTTTATATTTGGATCGGAAACGTTTATTTATTAGAGAACCGACTTTGCATTGACAGTTTCCGAGGGTCAAAGAACCAATTCCGTTCCAAATTTTAGGCTGCCGAAAACGATAAACGTAATATTTGGAAATGGGCACTATTTGCAACAATTCTTGCAAATAACTTTTGGTCTTCTGGTTGGTGTATGAATAGGCGAGGCAATTTAACCTCGTTTGAAAGAGCTACATCAATCATACAGCAACAAAAGCTGCATCCACTTTGTGTAGGAAATAATAATTGAAAAATGTTTTTCAAGTACTCAGGGCATCTCATCTGAAGCACGATATATACGAGTCAATTAATGTCCAAATTATTAAACGCTGGTCACCCACTCCAGTTTTTCCTTTTATTTTAAAATGATATTTATTATAACATTCAAATACAAACCAACAATACAAATTATACACAGTAAATATAATATAATTGATTACATTCTATTATGTATGCCTGTGAAATAATTTAAATGTAACGCATATTTTAACTCTTCGTCTCTATGTTTTCTAGGTACGGCATAAATCAAAATCATGATTAAATTAAATTGGCTCCTAAACACTGTATTATATAAAAGAAGCTTCAAGGTAGATATGAGTTAAGGGCCGGGATGCAATTTGAAGCTCTTCTCCATATCGATTGAAGTGCCAAACAAAGTTATGATTTTGTATACTAAGTAGAGATAATAGATTCCATAAGAAATTAAGAATGTTTTTCCGTGATTTTCGCGTGTTTATAAGAAATTTCAGTCTGTTTTTACAGGCTATATATACAAAAAAATAAGATATATTGTAATTATAGGCTACTCATTGCTTGGTAATAAAACTTGGTAAAACTTAAAAAAAACAATCATCGTAGATGAGAATATAGCTTTACTGTACTAATGCAGAGTAAAGTTCATCTGGAAAGCATACGTTGTACCGCAAACGTCGAGTCCAATACAAATTTTCCACTCGAAATTTCAAAGAGGTTGTAAACAGGGTCAATGATGTTAAATGATACTCATCATAAATGTCACTTCAAAGCTCAAATAACAGATAATCAATTAGGTGAGAGCCAGGTGTGGTTTCATATACGTAAACGCATTCAATATATACAATAAAAAATGAGAGAAAATATAAGTGGGCATTGCCCACTGGGCAATGCTCAATTATATGAACAGAAAGGTCACAACAAAGTAGTAAGGGTATGTAATCTTTCACAGTACGTACCGGTACGGTAGTCTTTTTGAATTCGACCGACAAAAAGGTCGCAACGATCGTGAATTCCACAAAATGCGCAAGACATCATCACACACAAAATACGAATCCTTGAAAACCCAGAGATATTTTTGAAGTGAATAAGCCTTCTAGCGACAAAAACAATTTTTAACCACTTAAAATTTGTTTGTCGAACAATTTAAAAGAAAAAATTAAATAACAACAACAACAACATAGTAGCAAAATGATCTGTAGGTCCACTTCTTATCCAAAAACAAACGGGTAGCTACATACAACAAATTTCAAGTTATTTTATTTCAGTTTTAAAAGTATCTTATCACGCTAGCTTGCGACCATATCAAAAGACAGAGCCCTAAGTATATTATTCAATTCATAAACCTATCAAATTGCTTTGAAGTCACCGCGATTCAATCAAGATCAAAAGAAACATGCAGACTGGGTTAAACTTCACACGAAGTACCAATACGTTGGGGACTTGGACTTCTAAGTGAATTACGTTCTCTTAAAAACATTTTTATTTATTTATATTTAAAAGTTTAGAACGACGGTTGCTTATAATGATGAATTTAATTTCATAAAATAATTATTTTTATTTGATCGTCGTAGCGTAATATTTCATTATATGAAACTTGATTGTGAAGCAACGTAAAAGATGGCGAACATTGACGTTATGAAATCATGCTACAATTTACATTATGGCAGTATCGGAGAGATTAATTAATGTACTCAAACCGCCAGAAAATGTAGTCAACAATATGAACATGTATGGCCATTTTTCTCGAAAACTATTGAAGCATACTGTTTCACCATACAACAACCTAATACATTGTTTTTAAGCAACGCAAAATCAAAACTTACTTAGATTGAAGTTGTTGCATAGCACATAATGATATTAGAATAAGATATATATTGAAAATGACATGCCGACCATAAGTTGTATTTAACATAATGTTAACGTACCGGATTTTTTTTATTTAACGATTTTAATGATCATTATAACTATATTTATAAAACTTTCAAGTCATAATATTATATATTTTAAGCCAGTGGTTTTCAACCTTTTTTGTTAAATTCCTTTGCCTATTGGGAAACATTTCCTCTTCCCTCCCTATGCATAACACTGCTGTATTTGTTCATTTTCTACTATTATGCACAAGTCGCACACTCGTTTTTGTACAGTTTGGGTAGTTTATCATTTGTTTATGAATAAGTGTTATAGTTATAAAATACCGGAAGCTTTAGAAGTATGTGTACCAAAATGGAGGTAACTAATTTTGTTCGCCTACTTATCATCAAGTTGTGTAAAGGGGCTATTCACTTGGCTAACACAGACAGTCCCCGAATTCGTAATAGAACTAAAAAAAGGAAAATCGGAATAAGAAAATTATGGCCTGATCATAACCTGGTACACACACTACGAAAATACCAAATCAAGAACTAAAGAATATAAATAATACTACAGCAAATACCCCCCCCCCCCCCCCCCCCAAAAAAAATAATAATAAAAATACCAATCCCTCCCTGAGGAGGAATTCCTCTTCGGTCGGGAAGCGTTGTTTTAAGCCGTGATTAGCTTCAAGATTGCAATTAAATCGGACGATAAAGCTTGTATAGATAGACTGCATTCTTCAAAATACCACATTGATCATATTTATAAGAATGACCTGATCAATTCCCTATATAAACATCTATAAGTTCGCCTGATGCTGATTGATGTGGTAAGTTGAAAGAGATATAAGTTGTCGTTCAAGTTCAAGATGGCGTTACTATAACTGTTCCCTTTAATGTGTGTTTATATTTGGCATTGGATATGAAAGGCCTGTGATCTGGTTTGAAAAGGCTCTTTGAGTTTGATACTTTTGCTTTGGTGTGGTTGCTTAAGTTCAGTTATTAATTCTTATATTTTCTAAATTTTATTTTTCTCTCAAGTCAAAACGTGACTCTAGACTAGTTTAATGTTCGCAACACTGAAGTGCTTCAAAGCATTTGAAAACACGTTTGGAAATTTCTTCCTTTTTATTTATTTGTTGATTGAACACCCAGTCCCCAGAACTGAATCTGGTATACGTGAATGCAAAACAATTAGAAATGTGAACGCGTATAATATTGCAACAACAGCGAAATACAAAAATGTCGTTTTATCAAATCCTTTGAGAAACTGTGACCGAATTAATATTTCTTGTGAATTAACAAAGCGTTATCCGACACATACGAAATCCCCAGACAATTCCTAGTAAGAATTTATCGCTAGTAGAACAGTCGCTTTCATCGTGTATTGTCATATATCAGTCATATATTGATAAATATACAAATCACGTTTCTGGACTAATATTCAAACTGATTCTTTTAGTATTGTTATTGCTGGGAGGATATTATAACCTAATAACTTACGAACTAAAAGCTATACAGTATCATATTATATAAATTGTTTAACATTACCATACGATTCCTATTTAGTATTTTTATTGCTGAGATGATAAAATAACCAGAAAAAGCACGTATCTGATCTTCTGTTATTATTAACCAGATCTGTAGGTTTCAAATTTGTACATGTTTTAGTTTTGATTTCAGTTGGTGCCTTTTGTCCATTTTTCGGTACTCCTATCCGATGTCCACCATCTTGGTTCACATACTTCGGGGGTACCCATTTTTCGATTAGGCTTTTACAACAAAACCAAAAAATGCGATTTTCTCAAAAACCTCAAAAGGTGATATAAACCGATTTGGTTCTACTGCTTAACGTAGTGAATAGGAACATTTGGACTTCAGATTATTTGTTTCGAATATGTCTTGATTAATTTGTGGAAGATTATTAATACAGTTATTGAAGCCCCTAAATTGACACACGGAACGTTATTCTTTATTCCGAAGGATATGACACCTGAAACTCAACATTTTATGAAATTCGAGATAATTCTTAGATATTTAAAGCGGACTGACTGACAACAAACATATCGGCAAAATACTGTTTGTTATGGACACTTAAAATGTCCCAAATTCGCTCAGCTGTAACTGATATCGTTAGAGATCAGACGATTTGATGGAATACACAACAGCAATAATTGAAATAGCAACCATAATCAGTGCATTGTCTTCTCATGAACAGTGAATACAATTATTGGCAGGGCAAACATTACCAATTATATCCAACATTTGTTATCAAAAATGAAATTAACAAAAAATTCCAATGGTTTTGCACATTTTTTCACTATTTCTGACATATTAAACGCACCTTATGATTTTTAAACAGAAATGCTCTTTTGTATGAAGACAAACTACAGATGAAGTTCGATAAAACGTGTTACAAATAGTTCCAACTCCAAAGAATGGCTATTGAAGACCGTTTTTGATAAAAAAAAAAAACTTTACGACCAAAATTAAAAGTGTTCACGAACGAAATTAGTACAATATTTTACTCTCATGCCTTCTTCAGAAAAAAATGTTCTCAACATCAATATAAACTATATCCTAAATGAAACCAGGTGTTGATGAGATGGTGACAGCCATGAACAAGCTGCCGGAAAACGTTCCGCATGAAATGGTAATTGTTTGATTTGAGTTTAACAAGAAGGTAAAGGGGTAATTTATCGAAGGGATATAAGCGAAGGAAACATCAATTTAAACTCGCACTGTCCTTTTTGTACGACCAATGTTCGTAAAGTTAGGTTGTCAAGGTAATTGGTCAATTTACCGAGGATAAAGTGACATAAAAAGCATTTACATAAAGAAAATATAATTGAATCCCTAACTGTCTGTTTTATACGACCAGTGTTCGTAAAGTTACGCCGACAAGCAATTTTGAGTTTTTTACACTTCGATATAGTAGTGAAAAAGTAATATAGGACATATTAATGAATTTTCTGTTTAAGGTGATGTCATCTTCGTTTTAAGAGATCAGCAGTTGCTCCAGTTGGGTCATAAAAATGAGAGTGGGAAATTTTCTTTTGTTAGGCAAGGTAACTGCATCTTTTATGATCTGGAAACCAATAGTTTACTGCGATAGACGACAACTGTGGGTTTAATTTCCAGTAGCGATTTTACAACTGGTTGTGCGGTGAGAAAGAATAAACGCTAGATCGAGTTTCAACTTGGTTTTGTGGCGAAATCTGGTCGGTTTGGACTTTACTCGACTGTAACTTATTTGCGATGTGAATTTATACATAACCAAACATACACGAGTACGCATCACTCGTGTGTACAAAACGCCATACGTCATATATGACAGAGCGCAAATATAGTAAATGTCGGAGGCTCGGAGCGTATTCTGTCCGCCCAGCATACGCGATTTAGTATTGATATTATCGTGAAAAAGGAATAATATCCTATGCTATTTCATAACCATGAAGGTGTACATAGAAATCACTTGGCGTTTTCTTGATATTAGTAATTCCCACTTTTCACAATAATGTTCGCAAGGTTTTCGAATTTGTTATTCATGGTTTAATAGATAAAAATCATTAGTTTCTGATCTTCCATAGCCCGTGTTGATGGTGTCCCATCCCTTGCAGCCTATACAATACTTTAGTCGTTTATTGAATATTTGATAATATCACACAAGGCCAATCCACACAAAGACCCAAACCTTCAAGGATAAGCCCAAGAAGAAGCTTATGTCGGAGATTAACTTGTTGAACATTTGTTTCGTTTTAAATCAATTTGATTCGGTCTGGTCTCGACAAGCTCACGCTCATTATACGTAACACACACAACTTATAATGTTTTTCAAATTCAATCTGGATTATCGGTTCTACGCCCTATGGTCATCAGTCTTCGATGTGCAATGCAGTTAAAAGTTAGGGTGTTGTCCATAAAATCTCAAATAAAAATTCAAAACTGCAAAGGGAATATATCGATACTATATATTGTTTTGGCTGTCACAGATGTATTAAATGAAGTTAAAATACTTGATTAAATACTGATAAAAAAAAATAAAAATCTGGTTAAGATATATTGAGAACTTCATACAACAAAATTGAAATTGTAAAGAGACTTTATGAATATTGGACACCATGTATAATCTGCGTTGAATTATATAATTTTATCCGACTATTTTATATCGCTTTCACCGTATTGAACTTTGGCTGAGTTTCTAATTGATTCAAGTTACCAAGTCGGTTTCCGTGAGGAAAAACGTCTTCCTGTCTTACCACGATCGTAAACTTTTGTCGTAGGTTGTACACGCGATTTTGTCTTTCACATCGTTTCCGTAATACTTGTGTCTGTTTATATCTTATTTACTCCGAAATTGAATTGGACGAAATGTTCAGTTGATTGCGTGTATATGAATGCTAGTTGATAGAGTTTCCAGTCTATTTATTAAAGAGGAACTGATTGCAGTGTAAAATGCCATCTACAACAGGTTACTCTTATCAGTATTTATAGGGTAATCCAATAATTCCAACTGAAGTCTTTGAAACTCTGCTTAACGTTATAGGTAACATGAAGTCTGTAGACTCCGATTAAAATGAAACGAACTAAATTTCAATAATCCAGCAATACATTTACATATAACAGTTACACATTATTATATGCGGAGTGCGAAACTGACGAACTACCTGGGAAGTTTCAGTCTTTTCAAATTTAAATATTTTCCAGTTCCATACATTTTATCAATCTTATAACGAGAATATCACAACTTTAATATTAGCTTCCGACGTTTCCGTTCATGTCTACACAAGACATATCATTTCACGTATTATGATCGTCCATCGACACACATCGTTGGAGTGTTTCGTCAGAGATACTTGAGAAATTGATGGTCATATCATAAAACCATTAACTGTACAAGGCTTTGCAGCGTTATTAATTTGTACTCGACAGGTCGTATGATGTAAAACGTTGCTGGCTTGCAAATTGAACGTTAACTCTACAGATATTTCCATACCACACCACAATAGTAAACGAACAAGCTATATTTGCTGCTGTAAGTCATCATCAAGATGTCACTGACTCACTGAGTTTCTCGCGACCAACCAGTCAATCATCATTTATTTGTCAACACAATATAAAATCGAAATATTGCAACTCTAAAGCAAACAAATAAGACTAACTCTAATTGTGTGACAGGAGTCGCGAGCGACCTCGCGAAAGGTCTTCAATCAGCCACAACCTACAACGCTGATTCAGATTGATGAATAAATTTAATAATTACAAAAACTTTTAATTATTAATTATTATAATTTCCATGACATAAGGAAATGACCCACCAAAACAATCTTATAATATATATATATAACAATTTCGGAAATTTGGAAAAACATCATAAAATACTAGAGTCTATGTTATTTGTCAGTTTGTATTGTTGCTTTACATTGATATTTTATGATGTAAACAAATATCTGAATCTGAATCCTTGGGTTGCCAAATTGTTAAGCGATTATATACTCCTCCAGTGGATTATTATTACAAATCCTACAGTATTCAAAAGGGCATTCAATGGAATCTAGTGTTTTTAAATATACACAACTCTTTTGTTTTTTGTGTACAAAGACTCTAATATAAACCAATAAAATGAATAAATCCATTTGAAAATAACCTAGCAATTAAAATCAAATAAAAATGTGGAAATACAATTGTCAAAAGTAATAAATATTGTTGGCCATAAACCAGAAACGTTAGAAGTGATAAAACTAATCACCGACATATTAAATAATTAGATATTTATTGACACCTGTAGGCATTAACATAATTCAAGAGATGCCTGTATGTTCAAAATGTACTAGGGCATCACATTTTTAATTTTATGAGAAAGTGTTCTTTGGAACAATAAATTCCCTTCAAAAAGTTCAAACATATTGAAAACTACTTTTTATCATGCAGTTCCTAGGTACAAATGCTTATATATATACTACATAGATATGTATTTAGAACATTCGTTGCCGTTTACTCAAATTCTTGACATTCCATATTTCCATAACATAAATATTTTTATTATATTACTTCACTAATTTCCCACAGATGACTAATTAAAATCGTTCAAAAATGCTATTCATAGTACCAATCTGACAATTTTCTGATGTAACCTGAAATTCTCTCATAACATTATATTCATATTTCCTAACATTACGGTTTTTGCTGATACAATTTTAAAATAGTTTCTGGTTGTTTCTGACTTTTCAGTGGTTGTCTGTAACTCTACTCTTAGCGAAAGCATGTAACCTCTATAGACACAAAGTATCCAACGAAAATTATGACAGAAGAGTAACCAAGAAATGGCATTCGGGTTGTATATTTGATTGATCTGTGCAAAATTTAAATTATTTTATCTCGGATGAATTTAATAATTAGTTATTATGTTTACTCAAGTATCAAAAATAAATAACTATCTATATACAATGGTTTATAAGTATAAGTTTATTTCGACTTCATAATCAGCACAATAATAAAATGATTTGTAAAAACAAATAAACAAAAACTGATTATGTAATCAGGAGAGCAAACAAAACCTTAGATAAGGTTTAAAACGTACAGAATGTATATAAGATGGAAGGTTTTGTCAAGAAAAAGGGGTACGTGTTCACTCACCTAAAATAATTGAAATATTTCACACACGCTCACACGCACCCGCACACACAACTATGGAGAAGTTATAAAGTAAGAAGAACCTGATAAATTACATACTGGTAGTAAAAGAAATGAATAAATAAATAAAAATTACTTGCCACACCATATCAATAATTTTATAATGTGTGTGAGTGTGTCACTGCCGAATTGATCGATTTTATAAATGGGAGTGAACAGTACAGAAAAATATTTATAAAAAATATATTGCCAAGCTGTTTATAGTCAAATGCTAAAAATGCCCAACCAAAGTTTTTAGAATTGGGTGCATGAAGAGGTGGGCTGGATCACTTCATTTCCCAAAATACAGCCAATTATTGCCAAATTATAGTCCAGATTGTAATAAGTATATAAAGATAAGTAATTATCAGATAATCATAAGAAAATTTATGTCTCTTATCGCAAAAGTGAGATAACTTTATATAAAACCATTAGCATTCAACCAACGAATTCCACTTTATATCTGATACAATTACATTGCGAATTTATACTATACAGCACTTACTTATAAGGCGTTTCACAAACCGCATATTCAGCAAACATTGAATAGACAGTTACTAATGCACAAGCACAACTATATTTTTGTGAGGATCTGCATCTTCTCTTTTTAAACAAGTTTGTTAAACAAATTATTCTACTATTTGATTCTATTAAAACTGAAAAACTTAAACTTATGGGACAAGTCATCCATTTCTTTAGTCACCATTAAATAGATTGGAGTAGGATGTTTTAATTTTCACATTGGTAAATATCCAACTTAAAACATTCTTTTTATTTTTATTATGTGGACTCACCATACATTTTCCCTTCATCTGAAAGTATAATTTTCCTTCTTCCGCAGGGTGGATAAATTGCTAAAGCTTCTTGAAAGCTTTGTTCAATATCAGGGCTCCAAACCCCTTCTGCATCATTGTCCACCAACTCTCCTTTCAATCCGCTATAGAATAGAAATATCAATTATTAACAGCATCCATAGGCTTTTTTTAACCACTAAATAGAAAATGAAGATGTCAAAAATCTTTGACAAAATCTCTGTAATTCTACATATTTGCTGTTTTAGATAGTATTCAAGTAGTATATATTCAATTCAAAAGTAGTAGTGCTTCATGTATGCTTGGCTAGCCTGGTGGTGCTTGCCAAAGTCATGTTCAGAATGATAAAAACACTTCATAAAAAGTGTAAAAAGTCATCAAATAAGAATAATACTACCAGAACCTAATCATTGATCAGAGAGTTAGTTATACAGGAATGTGAAGTTAATTACGTCTTCTAGCATTTTATGTTGATTATGTATGTGGAACTAAATTTGGAACTAGTTTGAAATTGAATCACTGAAAATCACTACTACCCATATATTTACACAGATAAAACATTTGGCAATGACATAGTTTTCATAGTTGTGTTATTGTGTTTTGTTATTTCAGAAGTAGAGCCTTATTCTCAATTAACTCAAAGTATTTGTTTTTTATATAGTATTATAAATGAAATGTAGTATCTTTTGGTCATTTCACAATTGGTATTATCAGATGCTTATCTAGATATTTAGTCAGAGCATGAGTGTATAAGCACACAACATGAAATTGTTCATAATCGAGCTAGCTATACAGGTCTGTCAAATGCAAATATCCAGTATTTACTTATAATATTGAAGGAATTTCAAAACCATATACATGCATTCCAGAGTCAACATTATAATACTATCTTATCACTATCTCGAACATTTTCAAAAGAGAGAAAATAACATTTAGCAGTGCCACAGTTTTCACAGTTGTATTCTGTTATCTCAGTAACAAAAATCAGAGCCACATTTTCAATTAACTCAAAGTCCTCCATAGTGATTTGGAACATTTCTTAAATCCACAGTTGTGAAACATCAATTAATTCGAACATACCTAGATCCTTGGGATCCATCACTAGTGGGTGACGGGCCTCCAGAGCTAGAGCCGCCCGCACCCTGTTGAGCTGACGATGCTATGGGAGGGATTGTGACGGACAGTCCAGTAGAAAGAGGAGAATTTGCTTGACAACTTGCGAGCCCAACGTTTGCTACCACTGTTCCAGCCAGGGTTGCGTTGTTGTGTAGTCAGTAATGCCAACAGTGTCCAGCTCAATGAGGAAACTAAAATAAGATATAAAAAGTCCAATCAATGACACGAATTAATTTAGTTTGAAGCCTTTTCGAAGCTCTTGTGATAACATTGATAGTTATATTCATTTTCTGAAAGACACTTGTACTTCGTGTTGAGGATAAAAAGGATTAATAATTTAAAATTTAAAATGCAGCATAGAGCAATTACAATACAGTTAAAATTGTTCAAAATTAAGAAGAAATGCTGACTTTAGAATAAATTTTAACATATACCCTTATGAGCTTCTACATAACATGCAAATACATCACATTAAGACACGAATTATTATCATGAAATCGAAAACTATTTCAAATTTCATTTCAGAATTTGTGCGTCTATTTCATTATAGCGAAACATCACTGTGTTTTGACTTATCTCATGATTCAGTATTCTTCTATCAGACAATGGCATTATGGTTTAACAATAGTTGTTTGTAATTGATGTTATTGTTTCATAATATCACTAATCAGTAGCTTCTTAAACTACTTTCCATTGTGAATTTTGTAATGGGGATTAAATTCTAATGTTATAAAATGATTTGACATGGATAAATTGATGTAAGAAGTAAAATGACTTTATTTAATCACATTTATAAAGTTTTTAAGCAGCATAATCGGAGTCATGTTGTTCTGGGAATATTCTAGCTGGTCCAGAAATGATATTCGTAGATTAAACTCAAGTTAAGTTAAAACTATTTATATGGTGTCTCTTGATTCTATGACTAATGCAAATAAGATAAGAACTGACCCAAGCATCAAGAATGGACAAATTGTCAATGTTCATTTTATTGCTTTGTAATTGGAATAGAACACTAAAAATCAAATGAATTACCAATATAGGCCAGTGACCTAAAATGTCTGTACATCATAGCAAACTACATCAATGTAAGTATTGTATATTTTGACACCAGCCTCTTATGTTATAAAATAAAAAGAAACTGATTAATCAGGAAAGCAAAAAAAAGCTTAAATAATGTTCCATACAGGGATAAGTAAGTTTTAATTAATGGGAAACTCTGTTAATCAGAATTTATCTGCAGCAATTGGTATTCTATAAGAGAATAAGACCTTCCAAATTTTTATTTAATTTTATCAAACTGCTTTTTCAATCCAATTCCAACCTATTGAAAATTCAGTTGGAATAATTATTGCTCAATTAAAACCGAACTTGCTAATATATTGTTTTGCTAAAAGCAATTTAATCTTAGGTAGGAGGCAACTTGGGTGTGGGAAAATATATTAAACTAAACATAATAAACAATTCTATCAACAAGCTTACAATGTAATGGATACTTACTCCCTGTCTCAATTTACCAACAGAACACTGTTAACTTGTGTGAGAAAGTGTAGGCGTTTTGAGAAAGCAGCTTCTATTGTGATTTGGTGATATTGTTTGGTTATTCAACTCTTGATCATTTCATGGACTAGGACTATTCATTTTAATCTGGTTTCGTGAGTTGAATTAACTTGAATATATATGATTTTGTATCAAATCATGATAAGATTAATAATATAACAATGCTTTGCCTTTACTTCAGTACATAATGGGATTAGCAATATGAAAATAGGAAACAATTTTCATAATCCTATGGACATTTCAACAAATACAACCAACCAAAAGGACTCTAACAAACCCATGCTGCAATAACCAAGTTTTGTGTAAAGCCAATAAAACAATTTTTTGACTATTATTTCAGTTATTCTCAAAGAATGGTGATTAAAAGATACAGAATATGCTTTGTAAGTTTTGTGCAAAATGTAAATAGTTCGGTTAATATCGGGATTAATTTTCATAATCCTGTGGACATTTAAAAATATAATACCACCATGATTCAAGCAAGGCTGAAACTGAAACACTACCATCAATAGTTGTGCGGAAAAGCAATAAAGATGATTTTCTGACAATCATTTTACTTATTCGCATAGAATGGTAATTGGAAAAGGTTTGCAGAAAATTTCTATAAAATTCAAAGTTTCCTTACATAGGCATATTGGATATCTTAAGATCTCATAATAATATAAACTGAAAGGAAATATTACTCTTAGCAATTATTTTGTTGAAAGAGTTTTTTAGGAAGAATTTATTCTGATGTTGAATAATTTGGTGCATGACATGACAATTGAATAATTAGCTAACTAAGAGTCTCCTTACATATCAGGCAAAATTTCCATGATACTGTAGATTTCAAGTCTTAACATAATTGTTATTTAAACACAAGAGAAACACACTTCTACCACCATTTTACTTCAAAATTATAGTTTTTAAATTAAAATGAAAAAGGATGTGTTAAATGAGATGCTCTATGTTATTATTAACAATCCAAAATAACTCCTTAAGTTTTAATGAGTCTACAATCTAGATCAATTTAAAGTTTTCAAATTCATTTGGCAGGAAATAATAAATAATATTTATTAAACATATAAACAATGAAAATAGGTATGAAAATTTTTGTTTATAAATTTGAAAATTAACCAATTTTAGTATTTCATTAGAATAGTAATTATTATTAAATAAGCTTAATCTGATTCTCTTTCTTGCTAATTACTGTCTTTGGTGTATTTGGTAATATGATTGATCTATGTCCATTTTAGCGAATATATATTAATATATCAAAGTGTATCATGAAATAATAATGAAGTCATTAAGTAATTCAAACTAACAAATTACTCATAAATTACATATAATTGCTGAATTAGCAATAAATATAAAATAAATCAAATTATTTCTATTCAAAAAATTAACAGTGGTTGAATAAACTGATTTCCAGAGACAATAATTTGAAAATCTGTTCATTATTGGATATTAAATGTTTTGTTATCTTCTCATTTCTTATATATTATATTAAGATCAAAGGAGTTTCATGATATTCCAGGTTTCACAAATTTCAAAAATAATTTGTAACATATTGACCTAGGAATATAATAAGAATAATGATAACAAGAAAACTTGATAATTATTTTTTATAAGATGGCACATGTTTGCATGCAAATAGTGCAGAAATGTTATGAAAAAGCTCAAAAGTTTCTTTCCAGGAAATTTATTGAAAATTCTAAATTCGAAATGACATCGATGAAATTCTAATTTGTCTACCAGACCTCATTTAATATTGAATAACTTAGGAATAATATGAAACTGAAATTCTAAATTAGCTGTTCTAGTGAGGAATTCATAACTCGGAAGAAGTTATGTCCAAGTTAAGTCAAATTAGACATTTTGTCCATTTCCTGTTGGCTTAGAGGTTTTGTCCATTTGTAGTTTTAGTCTATGTAATAATCAGTATAGAACAGCATTAAATAGGAAATATTGGAAATCATTACATGTTAACAAGTTCCTTTATTAGGCTATAATATAAAACTTCAAATCGGTATATTTTGACTCTAACTAAAATTGAACTTGGTTTTCGAAAACCAAAAATTTACAATATGAATTCATGACAACATGATTTTTATCATAGTAATAGTAAAAACTCTGGGTTAATTTATTTCAAAGCAATAAGTACATTAGATTAAAATTTGATAATTTATATTACTCAAATACTGATCGTTGTAGTAAAAGTGCTGCAACACCCATTTTAATCAGATTCAAGAATGTTGTTGCAAGTCTTTATAAACTTATTAATCACAGCATGTTTGTGACAAAATTACAAAACATGTAAATTTGAAAACTATCAGCTGTTGAAAGCCATGTATAGAATTTTCACTATGTATATTGAGAATACTCTAGGCCAAATTAAGTCAGTTCTTTGTATTTAAAAAAAAAATTGAACCGTTTTTACAATCACTACACAAACTTTTATTAATGTGATATGCTGTTTGCCTAACAACAATGACTTTATATGTATAAGTTCAGTTTGGAAGATTCATGATATGATGACCATATACCTGTATACCCAGTATACTGGCATGTTTTCAATGATGACTTACTATAAGCAATATTACAAGCACTCAGTCGAAATAAAAATTTGTCTGTAAGATAGCAACACTCAGAACAACATTGGAAATGTGGAGAAAAATAAAATATACATGAATAAACCAATTACTGAATTAGTTAGCACTTAGCAGGCACCCACAATAATATCAGCTCGGATGTACTTACCTATTCAGGTTTTCAATCCTCGATCACGTCGATTATTTCATTAGATGTACTTCAGATTGTTAAATCCTCAATCGAAATCCAGTTTATCCAAACTTTCTTTCCAAGATCGTACAAACTTCTGAACAATTTAATCCTCAGGGCGGCCGAAGACCTGATGCTTCCAATCTCACACGAAGCGCCGGAACAATATAAATCCTACGACTTGTAACAACGAAAATATTCCTGATAATATTCATTTTATACATGACGAGGTGAATTGACACACAAACTACCTTTCTTGACTGAAGCTCATTCATAAATGCCGAATGTGAAATACCTTTTCGGCGATTGGCATCCAATACAAACCACGCATGCCATACATAACTCAACTGTGCTCAGTATCGACCTTGCAATTTTAAAAGGGAAATTCCTCATCTAAATCTAACTCATTTTCAAAATTTAAACTATCAAAAGAAAGCTGAAATTGTGGCAAACTCGGATGTCAATTTATTTTATTGATTTGTTTTGAAATTTTTGGTCAAATTTTCGATTCTTTATACACAATTAAACAGCCGTCAAAGCGAGGTATGTGAGGAATGAATAATACGAAGATAGGTATGTCTACAACGCAGCCCATTTCCAGCGCATGCGCATACCCGCGGGCGATGACGTAATGGTAAGAGCTATCTCATAAAAAGAGAACAGAGGAAAACTAACGTTATAATCACGGGTTTCCATATCGTGCTGAGAAGCCAAATAAAAACCATCATCGCGCCCTCCTCTCTACCTCTCTTTGTGTTATTTCCGTAAGTCTATCGTCGGTTGTTTGCCGAGCGTATCGTTCGTGAAAAACTCTCGTTTATATAGTTTAATATGTCAGTTCATTTCTCAAGTTTTGTCCGAGTTATCCTATTTCAAACGTGGCCACGGGCTGTCAAACGTGAGTAAAGTTGCCAATAAAATATAGCCAAGTTTGATTAGGCATAACACGCTCACAATAGTTCCGCTACTGACTTTAAAATCTCAAAAAAGTGTGAGAAACAAAGCTTGCTAGACACACAAAGGACGTATTGTCACGGCCCAGTCGGTAAAGAAGTTTGCGAAACATAGGCGAAACGACGAGGCCTAAATAATAAGCTTAGGAAACCTTCGCTTCGTTGAAGGTGCTTACAATAATATCGTTCGTTTACAAAGGCGTAGGGACGGGTTTAACCCAGGCGGTTTCGACTTTTCTCCACGCGTTCTTTGCACGCGAGCTGATAATGCTATTATGCGTTTCTAATAAATAGCCACCATTGTTTCTAGATATGGGGTTTTGCGCAATTATGGAAGCGTTAACTCGGTATTATTTTTGCAACAAAGAACTTGGAGTTTCCAAATTAGAATTGACTAATCGCTTATCAGGTTTAAATCTACACTAGTGTAGGAATTAGCTCGCCTATTCGAAGAAAAAAGCCGAAATCAACAATCTTCTATCGTAATATAATCTTAATGGTAACTTCTTTACCAGTTTTATATTAGTCGTCTTGTGACGTTAATGACCCTTTTTCGCCACCCTAGTTAAATCTAAAAAAAAAAAAATTCGATTCCAGCTAAGACTTTGGCACAATAATTGTTGATGTGTTACTAGTCATAAAATATCACACTGACTTGCCAATATATGTTATGTATGTTAGGGTCAACGGTGAATATGGAACTATTGACGATATAGTCGTATATCTCACCTTGTCTATACCAAAAAACTTTGTTTACTCCTATTTGCATTTCATTTTGTTTGGCAAAATGAAAAATCTTTCTAATCTTGTATCACTCTGAATGAGTCACTGAACAAGCATGTTAATGGTTAATGCCACAGAAGTGATAAACTACGCCACAATACTTGACTAGAAACTTTTCATTGTGACATGAGTAAATGATTTATATGTTTAAATATTGTCATCTATACCAAGCAAACATTCTATACTTAGCCACAGTATGAGTATAGGCAAACGAGAAAACTTGATATCAGTTAAGCAAAAACTTTTCGAAGAAAGTTTCACCAGGTAGTGCGACATTTAGTTGTGAGTGAAAATGACAAGTCTATCTCATTCATAGCAAGGTCTTTTGACCATCTGATTAGCCTTGCAATTATTGGACGCAAGATGATCGCTTTGTTAAATTGTTGTTGTTGAAAAAACGCTACAACTGTTGAACCAATCAGTGTCAGATTTTTAGCATTCAAAATGGAAGAAGTCACTAAAAGGCTATGGGATACGGTATTTCACCAAAAAAATGGTACTCCCGTAGTGTGTGTACCGGGTTAGGGTTGGGCCATAATTTTATTCCGATTTTCCTTATTTTAGTTCTATTGCGAGTTCGGGTACTGTCTGTGTTAGCCAGGTGAATATACCCCCTGCCCATAGATTTCAGTCCATTTACACAACTTGATGTAAAGTAGGCGAACAAAACTCGTTGTTGAACAAAACAACAAACCTCCATATTGGTACACACACTTGTGGAGCGCCCGAAATTTTGCTGTTTTCTTCTGTGTGGAAACGCTTCTATATGAGATTTGACCTTAGTGTCCTACATTTCCCACGGATTTGTTGGAATTCATATTTGCACTGAATACGTGAGCAAAATAAAAATCATTTCAGAAGGATGTAACAAAATATGGCCCGAAAACAGCATGAGATTTTATAAGTTTTATCTCGATTTTGTTTTCAATTTCAAGCGTTCCCAGTACAACCGTATTGGAAAGAGCAATAAAAGGTTTTTATTACGCAACAAATGTTCATAAAAATTAACAAGTAAACTACTGTAAACGCCGACCTGATCGCCGACGCAGCTGCGGATGTGATTAATGCTGTTCGATTTGGTATTTGATTGAAATAGGATATGTTATAAATTATATTATTAGAATATATATATAAATTTGGCTACGTGTGGCCATCAAGCCCTACAATTATATTTTTTTCACGGCCGAATTCAAAAATCGACAGCTGAACTGAGCGCTTCAGCATGGCAATAATTCTTCCTTGAAAATGGTCAATTTCAAATAAATGATATGCGAACGGCAGCATTTGCAGATTGTTGTGTTCAATAAAGTCGTTGACGTCCTCGAAAATAACGCGGGATCACTTCACACGTAAAGCAAATCTCGCCTGTCACCACGAGGATAGTCTGCAATATTTCAATATTCTTATAAACCTTTGGATATAAATTATTATCAACGATCCGGTTACGCTGAACTAGGAGTGTGAAAGCTTTAATGCAGGAGGGCCAGATACAAAGAACTGGGTGAAACCGCGGGCCAGCCCTTTGTTTAACATAATATGCTCTCTAGTAGTTGCAGGCACAACAATTTTGAAGATTGATCATATGGCATGGGCTGTTCGCTTCGTCGGAACCAGCTATTAGGACATTGTAACGTCATGGGCATAGATAATAAAAAATTTACCCGGGTATAAGCTTGGAATTACTCGCGCGTACCAGATTAAACTGAATTGAAAACTCGTTTCGCGGGCGCACAATTTTCCTTTGTGGGACGAATTTGGTCCGCGACCCGCAGGTTGCGCACCCCTGGTCTAAACAATACTTCGAATTTTTTTGAAGCGGGGAAAGTCAGCCAGTCAGAGGTTTAATGAATCACCCAGTTCACCAATCCTTGAGCAATGTGCATATATTTTTCTCCGCGGGTTTTAATCTGCAAAGCCAAGCAGGATAATCAAAAAATGCAACAAGAGAGCCATGTGCAAATATATATGGCCACGAAATTCGCGCATCGGTCCAGCATCAGAGTAGACTACTTCTACTGTACAATGTACAGTACAGTTGTCTGGCGATCTTTCGAGTGTACATAGTTCGCTCGAAAGATCGCCAGACAAGCAATACAGAGGCGGTCGAGCTATGCAGAATTTTCCTTCATTCAAAATAAGCTGACCTCTTAGTGAGACATCGGATTCCACGAGGCTCAGAGGAAATTACAAAAAAAGAAAAAATGAAAATAATTGTTTCCTAGATACTTGTTCCACCTTTAAATATTGAAAATAGACTGGTCTGTAAGCGGCGTTCCATAAATGTGTGTACAAATATGGCTGTAACTAATTTTGTTCGCCTACTTTACATCAAGTTGTGTATTGGGACTGAAACCTATGGGCAGGGGGTATGTATATTCACTTGGCTAACACAGACAGTCCCCTAATGCATTCGGAAAGTAATCAAAAAATCGCATTTGGTGGGTTTAGGGAGTTTTTTGATGATTTTTGCATGTTATAGCTTAATAAATGACAAATACAGATCATTAAGTGTGTTTCCATGGACAATATTACTAGGACGGACTAGGACGCAGTAGGACGCGCATTCCTTATATGGTCAACGATGTGACGTCATGGCGCGTCCTAGTACGTCCTACTTCTTCACCGGGTCTTCGTCCTAGTATTCAAGGCGCTTTTTACCCATAATGTACCTCGACTTTAAATTCTTGATTGCATGTAAACAGGTCGCGGTTTTGTGTCCTAGTCCGCCCTAGTACACGCGCCCGACTGCGCCCTAATCCGTCCTAGTAATATTGTCCATGGAAACACACTTAATGTGTTTGCACAATAAAAGGGTTTGTTTTGTATTGCACTGTTTATCTATTCTTTCACTATTGTGGCCCGCCAAAAATGAAAAAATAATTTTGTGGCCCCCGGAGCCGACAACCTTGGACCACCCTGTAATCTAGATGTTTCAAGACTCTTCTGCAATAGAACTAAAATAGGGAAAATCGAAATAAAATTATTGTCCAACCGTAACCTGGTACACACACTACAGAAGTACCACATAAGTTTCGGAGAAATGCGATTTTAACAACAACATCAATCCCCCCGATAACAACAAGAATTCAGCAAAACGACCCCCAGTACATTTCGTCTCCAATCGCGTCTAACAACAAGCTGTAATTCTAGCGCCCAACCTGAAGACGTTCACCGTTGTAGTCGACTGGCATATTGGCCGACATTAATGATAACTGAGTTCTCCTAAGCCTGCTACATATGTGTGTACGCACTCTCATGAGTCTCACATGAAAGCAATCATTTTTGGGCACGAGGTGGGATATAGATTGTTTTGTGTTGATAGATAAAGAGACAAATTATAAATACATTCATCGTCAAACAATCTATTATACCTCAGAAGAAAATGAATCAAAAAAACAAGATATTTACAACTTCATATGGGAAGATACTTATAACACAGCAATGAAAAATGGAAGAAACTGAATGAAAATCTAGCGGTGATGAAAAGGTATATATTTATATAACAAAAATAACGACAGTAAGAAGAAAATTGCAAAAATTAGGAAATTCCAGAAATATTATTTGACGTACGGCTTACGGTGTACGTGGTTATAGTTAGGAATGTTCAAACCAACCTCTCTAATAATGATTGCTAATTTATGATAAAGTTTTAATTGTGGATAACAAGGTAGTCTAGATGTAATTTTATTATAAAAGTTCTTTCTGTATGCGGCTAATTCGTGACATCATTGATAATTTAGTAGTTTGAAGCGTCCAATATCGAATTGTTTTTTATAATTTTGAAATCAGTGATTTTTGTGAATGAAACTAGAGACAGTTTACATCTATATATAACGTTAAATATCCTATAAATCTTAGAAAATATGATCCAACAAATTATCACGATCATTTCGATTGCATAAAGAAAGATTTTTAGACCTGAAGGAAATAAAAATTAAAACAAATTAGCGAAACATTGCCGTTATAATAAGATAGCATAAAAAAAGTTTGCGAACAAATAGAAATGAGCAAAAACGTGATTGAAATAGTAACCAATATTGAACAGTTGAATTCAGACAAGTCTACAAAGATCACTTATTGATTCTAGATCAGGATGGTCCAAACCGAGGCCCGCAGCTTCATTATCTGTAGCCCGCGTCGCATTAGAAGATCGAAAAATCGCATTTGGTGTTGGGAGGTTCAGTGAGTTTTGCATGTTATAGCTTTATAAATGATAAATACTGATCAATGTGTTTGCGAAATAAAGAAGTTTGTTTTGTACTGTTTATCTATTTTTGGCACTATTGTGGCCCGCAAACATACAAAAATAATTTTGTGGCCCCCGGAGCCGACAACCTTGGACCACCCTGTAATCTAGATGAGTCTTGCTGGACACTAACAGACATATATTTCTGTAACGTTTCGTCTGACCAAGGTCAGATTTCCTCAGACATAAATGCGCAGCAAGACTCTTGAATCACACAGAATATCTTTACTCAAGCTTCAGCATCCTTGCATTATATGCAAGCGGTGCAAAAGCACAGAGGAAGGTACGAAGTTAGTCCCGCAGAAATCCGGTCGATTATTCATTGACTTGCTATTCAGAAACTTTCAAAAGTCAAGAGTCGAAAATTATATATAGATTATATGCAGCAGATTTGATAATAATTTTACGAATTCCATATTTGTCAGTTTTCATTTGTATCCGACATACCTATACATAATATTTCAGAAGTGCATCACAAATAAAATTTTAGCTTGAAATAACTTGAAAATATTCGAAAATGATAAATATGCATAAAGTTAATGTAATAGTAAAATGATACGGAATAAAAATTAGTAAGAACAACTATATCTTGTATATGCATAGTTTAAAAAAGTCTTAACAATGTTTAACAATAACAAATCTTTATTTGTTTCTACTTGCACGCACAGAAATTTATTAAATAACCATCAAGAAGTATTTATAAATGAAAGCATTACAAATTAGTAGCACAAATGTTTACAATATTAAAATGATTAGGCATAAAAATTAAGAACAAAACGGTTATTATGAGCATTTATGTCTTGGATATGCATAGATTAGAAAGTATTAACAGTGTTCAACAATATAATTCTTTGTCTGTTTCTTCTTGCACACACAAATTTATGGAATAACCATCAGGAATTACAAATTGACATTAATGTTTATATTTACTTTGCTTTCTTATTGCACTTATATTTTCATACAGGCTTTCATTGCCAGCTGAACCAGATACTTCTTGTGCGCGACGGTTTATGTTTTCATAAAGACTGAATGAATCAATATATGCCAGCATAATATCGTAGCAGAGTTTATATTGTTCCTAAAAAAAAGTAAGTGTTTTTATATTTTGATATGTCAGTTCATTTATGAATTGCCCATTTTCTGTATTTTTTTACGATTTTCATGATAAATATTTTTTTGTTAATAAGCGATTTTGTCCCCGATTTTTGGGACAAATAACAATTACATAGCGTGATATTTAGACATTATGGATATTTTGTTTTATGCAATCCTAAGCTAGATGAACACGTATTAAGTACAATAAAACCAATTTCCTTTTATTTCATAAATATTACAAATTTATCTGGCGCTCCAGATATATGTGTATCAATATGGAGGTAACTAATTTTGTTCGCCTATTTCATATCAAGTTGTGTAAAGGGACTGAAACCTTGGGACAGGGGGATATTCACTTGGCTAATACAGGCAGTACCGGAACTCGTAATGGAACTAAAATAAGGAAAATTTGAATAAAATTATGGCCTAAGGGAGTACCATTTATCTTTTTTTTATGGGAAATCGATAAGATATCCAATACTCATCTTATGAGTATATTTCTAAATCACCAGTTTATCTCCGTACAGTTTAAAGTTCAAGCAGTAATTTTGGTAACATAGAAAAAAATACTTTACAAAATAATCGCAGTATCTTTATTGATATGTTACGTTTATAATTAGATCACTTATTCATACAACTTACTTCTGTTTGGACCATTCCGGGTCTGCAGTCTCGCAAGTCTTTCACAGTTTGGAAAACATTGAATCGTTTTTCTACTTTGAATCTTTGAAACAAATTGTATACTGCGCAAAATACGCCAGTTCGCCCTGCTCCATCACTATGATTTAAAAATTTATACAATATTATGTAAAGGCAATATAAGATGGTCGGTTAACGACGCATCGTTTGATTAAGAGATGAACATAGAGCAGTGGTTCTCAATTTGCGAGGCGCGCCACACAAGGGGGCGTAGAGTATGCTTCGAAAGGACGTGAACCGTGAAGATAATTAAAAATAAAAATATTTGTTAGATTTGATCTTGTCCGCCTTATTTTGGATATTCACATGTCTTCATTATGTCCACATATTTTCAACGTGTTTTTGAATAAAACATGCTTTCGCCTTATTACCTGTTATTTGTGGCTTATTGTTAGCTAGTTATTTTTGAGGTGGAGCGCGAGACTTGACAAATTTAACAGGCTTAAACAATTTGATAACCACTGATGAATGCGCTAAATCAATTCGTATCCAAATGGTGTCTTCCCATTTCTTTTTTCGTAGTTCTGGTTATTTTTAATTTTACAAGTGATTGCTAGTAAAATAGGTGAAGTACACCATGTTGCTCTTAAAATAAGAACGCGTCTTATTTCAAGTCAAATCGTGCTCACATGGTGACTTTATGCCTTTCAAAACACCCGATTAAACGTCCACGGCAACGATATTACTTTTTCATTAATTCTCACTTCACACAACAACTAACAGTTGCAAGCCAAATCATATTCAGATCAGTTCAGGTTAATGAGCTATTTTTCAAACTGATTTCTTGTAAAGTATACGTGTAATATTCTGTAAGATACGACGACTGGTAGGTCATTCACAATTGCGTAATTGATTGCTATAGTAACATTGTTAATACACAAAATACTCAAGAGAATTTACGAGAACCTATTTTTTACTATAAAGGAGTTTCCTTACCTGCAGTGAACGAGCTTCTGTTGTTTTGAAAACTTCTGAAAAATTGAAACCAAGTTCAACACAGATGAGATAACGGGAGATCTTTCTGAACTCCAATTTGGATGCTGGTAATGGATGATGGGCTGAAATAGCAATGTGATAGATATTAGTTTGTAATAAACTAAAGCATAGTTTCGCATGGATAAAGAACAATTTTTAAAATAGTAATTGGGCAGCCATATAGACAGCAGGTTATAAGTAGGGATGTTTACAGAGTCCTAATGGCCTCCGTTGTAGAGGGCTATCGAGCTACCATACAGACAGCAGGTTTAAAACATCTATGATCCTAATTGTTATTTGAATGAACCAGCAGGAGCCTTAATCCAGCCAACAAATACCCATACTTCGGACCCAAACATATGAAGTTCGATCACATATGTGATTAACTGATTATATATATATATATTGTATGCAGATATGCACTTTTAAAATTAATTAGGTACATTTGCCAGTAACACCGGCCTTCCTCAAGAAGAAGGACAAACAGTATATATTCAAATAAATACAAGTAGGATTTTCAGTATTTCACATAATATGTTCGCTATATCTTTTTCAAAAAGATGACTTAAAACGGGCAAAATGCCTAGCGAAAAAATGGAAAGTAAATGAAATTGCTTCCACACACACTGGAAGATCATAAACGTCTACAATTATTAGTGAACGCGTATCAGTTTCAGTGAAAAGACGATTAATTTTAAACTTTGTAAGATTCAAACCTTACATTAGCTTCTGACTGCTCGGCAAACTCTGTACATGGTTAAGTTGTCTTGGTCAATTATTTTATCGCATGTTCAACTAATTTTGCTTAAATTTAAGGGGTACTGTTCAAAGCAAGGCCACGCTGAAAAGCAGAAGATAATAACTTTGTGGAGTAGCGGACGGCCACTGAAATGCCAGGAGCTCCTGGTACTAGACATTGAACAATGGTGGTGCATAAAGCGACAGTAAACACCGACTAACCTGGAATCGGGGCAGAAAATGACTTTCTAGTATAGTCCCTTACTTATTATTCCTATTACCTAATTACCTATTATTTAATATCCTAATATACAGAGTGTTCATAAAGCCTTTAAAACTTCAACGGAAGTTCATCGCTACTATATATTTTGGCTCTCACAGATGTATTGAAGGTAGTAAAAATACTCAAACAATTCCTAGTTCAGAAACAACAAATCTGGTTAAGATATATTGCGAACTGACTTCATAACTAAATTAAAAATCTAAAGGGACTTTATGGACATGTTGTATACAAACCTGTGATTGCCTATCTCTCGTGACAATTAATCTGCGTAAGATGATCTCATTTTCAGAACTTTCTTCAATCAATTCAACTCTTATGTTGCCAAATTGTGATTTGCCACCGATATTATCAGGCCAATATCGGAAGCATTGTTGCTAAAAAAAGTGATAAAATTAAGATTTCTAATAGTTTATTGTATGCCTAAATATATTTGATTGATTTGAAGTTTGATTTACCAAAACAAGGAGAACATGAACGAAATATTTAAAGTTTGAGACAAACAGGCTGGACTTGAAAAGAACATCGATAACGTGATAAAAAATATTTTAATCATTCAATCATCATTTAATAGTTGTAATAGTTATAGTTGTAGAAAAAACATTATTTGGTCATATATTTTGTGCCAAACATACCTTACCTGCGTTAAAAATAAATTGGACAGGCCAGTTAAATTCATCCCAGGCATGGATGGCTAAGAGGTCATGGCTTGTCTTCAGGTTGTCTTCACCTTGTCGGTTTTCCTCGGTATTCCCAAAGTTTGTGAACCAATATGGCGGATATGGGAAGTGGGAACTTAGTATGTGTACCAGGTTAGGTATTTTATTCCAATTTTCCTTATTTTAGTTATATTACGAGTGTTCGGGGACTAGCCAAGTGACTCCCGTAGTATTTGTACCTAAAATTATGGCCTAACCCAAACCTGATACACATACTACGTTCCGATATCCACCCTCTTGTTTCAAATACTTCGGGAGGACCTTTTCCACTTTTTAGAATCCAACCATAATACCTGTTCTTCTTCCATTACTTGGGTCAACATGACGATAACACTAACATCGTTGTCCATTATTGCTCTCCAAAAATATTCGACAGTTGATCTCATTGGTCCTTGGGCAGCAATCACTTTACCGTTTCCTTCATACGTCTGGAAAAATTAAAATATCTCTTTGTCCAATCTCTTTTATTTTAATTGCGTATCTTGTTATTGCTCTAGTATTTTATTCGAAGTAGGCCATTAGCATTAGATATGATATGCTCGATAACCAGTTTTGGTTCTTCCCCAGTAATGTAAATATTATATTTTTCCTTATATTTTTTTATTATTTAATACTGAATACAAGTAAAAATTTATTCTAGAAAAGTAACATGCGGTCGGGACTGTGAAAACTATTGGTGAACACTGAAATAAAACACTACAAAATTCCAGGTATTTGATTGCGTGGAAACTTCGTTGAGTTTTGATGTGGAAACTTATATTTGAATTACTGTAGAGGCAGTCAACCGATAGAGTGGGGAAATAACAACGAATATCTGCGAAATTTTGAGAATCTGTAGCGCATTTACCGGTATCTCGTTAGTCATGGAGAAATTGCGAATCCGACTTTCAAAACTTTTACTCCAATGCCAGCAGCCAATGTAATATGTATATACATCCAATTTATCATCCATATACAGTCATTTAAATCAGGGCTTCCCAAACTAGGGGCCGCGAAACGAATTTTAGGGGTCGCAAAGAGATCACCAATTTTACACAAAGTACTATATCTTTCCAGTACTTTTCCAGACTCTTGATTCGAAATACAATTATTAGGAATAATGTGAAACAAAAATTTTACGATTCCTAATGAACACATCATCATACTGTGTAAATAAGACAGTGTCTTCAATTTTATTTCGAAAATAACACTAGGGCTTATTTTGGGAGGATGTAGAGAATAACGAGATTTTTTATTACGCCAAATATGAATACCGATTTCCATTACTCATAAATAGCACGTCTTCATTTAAAATAACTGCTACTTATAGATTATTAACCATTTAAAAAGTAGAAAAAGTGGAAATTTCCTGAGTAGAAATTTCTTGCTATCGACTAGGACTCAGTGGTTCTCAAACTTCATTGTATTGTGACGCCCTCCAAAAATATGCTCAAGTTACGACTACCCGTGAAATACGTATTGATACCTTTCAATGAAAGATTTTTTTTTGCAATGAGTTTCATATGAAGGAACAAACAAAACATAACGACAGTCAGTGAAATCATACTTAATGGGCCACAGGGGATTGGAGTCCGCAACGTTTTTTGAACCAAGAAAAATAATCTTTATCTACAGAAAACCGAATGTTCAGAATTAAACTTTTTTATTGTAACACCATCACAGGTGAGATCGATATAATCTTCCCCTTTTCTGTAAAAGTAGAAGATATATAGGGGTTGTTTGAAAGGTTCACGAATCACGAAATTTTGCGACGTCCTAGCAAGATTGAAACGACGCACTTCCACGGGATTAGGTCAAAAAAATTTGCGCTATCGACTATGCTTTTTCAAAGGGGAGCGCTTATATTAAAATAATTTCTAAAATTCAGGCTTGATTTGATTTTCGGGAAAACACAGTAGAATCACCGTGCTTGCACATCAATGCATATTCTGATCAAAAGACCCGATTTGCGTGTGCTTGCATAACAATGCCGGCTTCAATAATTGTTAAGCTAGCGGTTCCCGAAGGCGATTTGCTAAGTGCGCCTCGAAATATATTACATATTTTATTTATTTTAAATGTTTTATTGTTTCTCATTGTTGCAAATAATGTGTATACGAATCAAATTAATTTTACCGTTCTATGATGTGTACGCTCTGTTACGTCGGGTAACCTATACATGCTGCAATTTCATAGGCTGCAGTTGATTCATTTGCTGAACATGAGTGATTTTTTTAGCATTTCAGAGAAAAACCAAGCAGAGATAAGATAAGTACATATTAACGATGACAAAATTGTGTTTTATTATCAGGCAGCATATTTTTCGTGTAGGTGCGCTATGAGTTTTTTCCGTGATAATTTGGCGCCACACAAACCGCTGTCTTATGCTAAGTTGGATCAATGAGAGTGAACAATTCCAGATAAGTACCATGCCGACGGTGGCCAGACATAGTAATTCATCATTTAGGCCTGCATAAACAAACATTGAGCCAAGGCTGAACTTGCTATGCAGCAAAAAGTATTTGCACCCATTACACTGAATAATTATGTAACGTTAATCTGTATAAATATGTGCTTGTTTTTGTTATTGAGTAGGCCTACTAAAAGTTGAGATATAGCTGTGTCAATAAAACATCAAAAATGCATATTTCAAAAGTTTGGGAAGCCCTGATTTAAATAATATACATAAAATATCAAAGTAATATCCATATACAGAGAATTCACTATACATATAACTATTAAAGTGATGTACAAACCAAATTTATATACATTTCGTATATGTATTTTCAATTGGTTGTATATGCATATGGCGATGGAGGTGTATGCATATGACATTGGTGGCAGTATATGCAGATTGCATTGCCTGTATATTATACATATGACATTGGCTGTATATAAATATGGCATTCGATGTGTATGTACATTACTTAAATGGCTGCATATTATATTGTATTGTATGTATGCGTACATGGCATGGATTGTGAATGTACATCACTCAAATAGTTGTATGTATATGTATATTCAGTTAGATGTATATATATATATATATATTAAATTGTTATATAGCAGGTGTTGACCAACACGTCGATCACCACGTCTCGAGCAGTCCATCGCGTCTGTTTTTAAGTGAATTTAATAACATTCCTCTAAAAATTGACTTGAACCAGTTTCATACAGCGCTTGTATTTGCAGTATTTTCAAACAGGAAAAATACAGTACTGTAGATGCGCAAAATATGATATACACAATTGCTACACTTCGAGTCTGGGCAAGCCCCATAGAGATATGGTTCGAGAATATATATTTTTGGCTAATAAGATAATACATGGATACTTGGGAAGGGTTTTTGAGGAAATATTAACACTTGTGACTAAAAAGTAGACAGGCCTTGAATCTGAATTATATGATTTGAATGAATCCTAAATAAACGATGGAACATTTACTCCAGTACAATTACATAAACAAATTAAATGAAACATGGAAAATACGAATTTTTGAGGTAATTTAATTAAGAATGAGCACACGGATCGGAGCTTATTGGTCGCGGTGTATTTTTTTTCGCGGTGGCGGTGTGTGTGCAGTTATCTGCATGTTCAGTACTCTTTCGTTTTTGTGTATGAACTTATTGCCGATCAGTCGATCGCGAGCTATTTTGAATATTTTAGTCGATCGCGGTCGCAAGCAAGTTGGTCACCCCTGGTATACAGTATTGGCTCCATATGTATACGGGTCGGCTGTATATGCATATTTTGGTTTTATTTGTATAACACATTACCATCCCTATCAAACATTTTACCTCCATAACAGAAGCATTGATGTACGGTGTTTCAGTGTCTTCTGGCATTCGAACAACTACTACTTTGTTTCGTTTGTCTGCAAGTGAAATGGCAAGTTTATTTCAGAAAACAAATATTCGTAACATTGTTTTTCCTTTTTTTGCGTTTTATGCTGTGCTATACGCTTGCTGAGCAGAAATTTTTTAGGCGAGAAATTAGCATATATAAAGGAAATGCTACAAAGCTATGCACACACAGCACGAAATTCGAAATGTTCTAACATGGAAATTTAATGAGTAATACATTCATTCAACCGAAAAATTTGCTTAAATGATGGTTTCGCACTGTGGAGGCTTTTATTGTGATCAGCACAAATTTGAATCATAGTGAAATTGCAAAGTTGAAATTTTTTGACTGGTATCGGTATTATTTATACATTCTATGCAAATGTTACTTACTTTATAAGACAATTTACCGGTTTTAAAAATATAGCTTAACAGATGCAATAAATACAAAAATACGCTTACATGGAATAATATCTTGATTTCGATTCATTGTTCTGTATATATCTTCTTTGCCATCTTTAATCAAATTCATCGGAGGAATTTCAGACAAGTTTTGGAATTCTAGTAGAAATTGATCCGCGTTGTTGCTTGAAATATAAATAATATTTTTTATTGACAGTTTTGTTTTAGATCTAGAAATATCATGAATTATTCTAAAACTGACTTTTCCTTATTTGACACTTAGTGAACTTATACATAGTTTCATTTGTGGCTTTAATTAAATTCACCACCAAATCACCGCTTGGCACAGAATTCCAATTACGATGCGATATAATACAAGATGTTTTATTTAAGCAAGTTATATTAATATATATACACCTTTGCATCAGCTCTCGAAGTTGTTCTTCATCCATTTCAGTGTCATCAAAAAGATAATGTTCAACTAATAGCTTGTGCACGAAGATATATTGGTCCTGTATATGAAATTATGGTATGATAATGAAGGGATTTTCGTGTGTTTTGTGAGTGAATTGGGTTCTTTAAACTCAAGAATTGAAGTCTTTCTGAGCTTTATAATAATTAAATCACTGAATTTGAAAACCATTGCGAGTATCCGTGGCATTCATTTTTAAGAGATAGTTTGGTTTTGATAAGTAAGAAATTAAGAATCATTAAATATGCCCAAACGAAAATGATTTAGCGGAGATAAATAAAAAAATACCAAAACGGTAATATAAACAAAACCTGATTGAAATTTGGGATTCATGCTATCACATATATACTGTTTGAATAATAATACCAAGCAAATGCCGATTTCTTAATAAATATGGAGTAAAATTAACACATGTAAATTTGACCAATACCAATAAGCATGTGCTGATTCCTTAATAACTACAGTGTTTTACATACCGCGGTTTGGACCATTTCTACTCTTTGTTTTCTCAATGTATGAACACATTCATAAACGTCAATAGCGCTTTCTTTTTCAACTTCATTCAGAAGATAATCATACGCAATGTACGTACCGGTTCTCCCGGCTCCAGCACTGCAGAAATGTTAATTATTAAATTTATTTTCCTAAATCACAATATTTTCTGTCAATACAATTAATCTTAAAGTCGCCAATGCGTCAAATTTAGAAACACTGTTGTTCATTATTTTCGAAATAATAGAAGAGTTGACCAAATATAGGATTTAGCTAAAAACGCACGTTTTACATTATAGGTTAGAAGCTGTTTTTGTTTTGATTTTATAGTTTTGCAATTAAAATCAGTCCGAATTTAAAAGTCATAAAGATATATGTTTTTGTATAAGATATGAATCTAACGCAGTGCTCTTCAACAAGGGTTCCGCAATACATGCAGTGGGTTTCCGTGAGTTTATAGGGTTCTTGGGGATTGCGCGTTTTTTTCTTTTCAGAGGAAATCATTTCTTGCTTCAGCATGTTGATGCGTCGTTGCGAAGTTGTTTAAAGAGTGTATAGACATGAGTATGAGAATTACATTGAGTGCCGTGGAGCCATGAGTCAAAGAAGATTGCAAAGGTAATGCAAAAACAACCTAGTCATTGAATTTCACCCTTGTTACCTTCTTTCTGTTTCGTTGTTGAAGGAGAAATATATGAATTACAAATATTTCGTGTTACGAGTATTTAGTTTTTTTTTTTAATTTTGTTAATTGGGGTTCCATAAAAAGCGAAAAATTATATCAGGGGTTCCACAATAACAAAAAGGCTGAAGAGCACTGCTAACGTACCGCTTCATTAGTTAGAGTTAGAACATTGGTTAATTGATCATGCAACAGCTTCATGATGACAATGAGGTTAAAAAACTGAAATGGATAAAAATTTTATGTAAACATTAATTTATTCAGCATTTTTTGAGTTCGTCATTTACCTGCAATGAACTATAACCGGTGTTGAACTATTAATTTCAGAAACTGCTTTATGAAGTCTGAAAAACCCTGATGTTGTTACAGGGACTCCGTGATCAGGCCATGTTGTAAATTGAAAATGAGTTATGGTTTGCTTCAGCTGAAACAAAATATTTATATGTCAGCGCAAAAATATATTTTATATCGTTATTTCTAACAGTTGAATTGTCTTTATGGTGCTTTATTCAGAATGAACTTACACAGCACAAGTAAAGAATAAGATTGAATTTTATGTATTTAAAGACACCTATAATACATGGATTTGTGAGATAAAAAAAACCAAGGCCAACATTTATATATCCCACCCCATCCGTAGAAGTAGCTTCGAACGTTCTTTTTATATAACTTCCAACATGTTCTTCAATGACAGTCTTCACAAAAATTGATTCATACGATGCTGTTCTGTCGACATCTGGCCAATACTTTTCACATTTTTTCTAGAAATAGACGAATTACAAAAGTTAAAGTAAGCTGGTGGACACTAAACATCTACTGTCATTCTAATTCTCTCTCAATTTATGGGAATCCAATCAAAATTTGGGGATAAATTGAACAATCGAATCAATTACCGTACTTTCGTCGTGAAAAAATCAGCAAAGCTTCCATGTGAATTTCAACTTTTCAAACGTGAGTATTTATGATTTAATTGAATCTAATCGGGTGGAAAACACTAGGCCTAATAAAATTCATTGCACAGGTCGCAAATCTGATCACACTAGCAGTTCATCGTTGTTCAAAGACAAATGCAACACCCACCTTCCCTCTTTCCATTAAGCCGGTTAACATTATGATCACGGCACATTTTTGCTCGATTACCATCCTCCAAAAATCGTTCACGGTAACAGGCAAAGGTCCTTGACTTGCAATGAATTTCCTGCGGGTTTCATATCCCTGAAAAATCGATGCCAGATTTTTATTTTCAGAATGACTTATTTAATCAAAGGTTGCTCAAGAATAATTACAACATTAACAAATCTGTTATAACGAATGGGTTCGCGGTATACTCGTAAGTATAGCAATTACCTGAATATAACGGAATAATATAACATGAAGCGACCAGCCGTCTAGTCTACAAGTTCGTTTAGTTGCGTGTCATAGTTCGGGCAATGTCACGGGTCATTAAATTTCTGTTGAAGATATGACGTCATAATGGTAAAACTTGCTACATCGCCATGTTTCTGGCTGCTTTGCGAACCAGACTAAAATTTCTTCAAGAAGTGGATATATTTACAAATGTTCATATCGGCCTTCAGTGATTAGGTGTTTATCGGGTTCAGCATTGATAAGGTAAGTTGTTTGTTTACTTCGTTTTTTTTGCGTAACCGAGCATATTTCGTATTAAATTAAGGTCTGGTTAACTTCGGTACTATAGTACAGGCCTACACAACATGCGGCCCGCTAGATACTTCTGTGCGGCCCGCGGGTCATTTGGAAACAAATCTTTGTTATTGTTATTTTTGTTACATTGTTATTTATGCAATGCTCGGTATTCAAACTGAATCACGCTCAAAACAATATCGGTATACAAGCTCCCACCCATTAGTGCTTATTAGCAACCTATTAATAACCCCACTATTTTTTACTAGCAGTTTATGAAACTGAAGTTTCTTTTTCAAATTTAAAACTTAAAAAACAATTTTTTCATTCATGAATGCTGCAGAAATTGTCGCACAAAATATATTGCTATTTACTGTAAAACTTCAAAAATTTGGAGCAGATTTTGTAGAAAAATGTAATTTAACAGTCGAAAAAGTACAACAGAGGAAGATCTATCGCTACTAAACGGATTGTTTGTCCAGCCTGCAATGAAAATATCTAAAAATGTTAGATATGACTGAATACCTATATGTGGGACGATTTTACGAAACTGAACCTGAGTAAAATATTTTCCTGCAGTCAGTTTATACTGCAACACGCAATACCCCATTCTAATAAAAAAAAATATTGAAAACGAAGGGTCGCTTTCAAGGTAGATGAACCACTAAATACTCAAGAAAATAAGATTCTTCATATTTTCAAGCTTTCCAGTAATGGAAGTTTTTCATCAAATTTAACTGTTTCACAATATTATTTTGATTTGAAGTTCATCTTGTGAAATATGTATGTGGCAAAGTTTGCGGCCCGCCGGGCCTTCAGATTTATGCTTGCGGCCCTCGTGGTAATTTGAGTTGTGCAGGCCTGCTATAGTATAAAACAACTCCGTCGTATTAAGAGGAAAACTTGTCACAATAATCTCGTCTAGTGGAAAAATATTCGATGCTAATATTACTGGCTTCGTTGTTTTTTGTTAGTTTGCAATCAAATTGTACTAAAGTTGATTAGACCTACAGGCCTATCTAAACCTAGATAAAGCTCGCAGCAGACTGTTACCCGTTTTTCCAAAATCCAATCCGCCATATCATGAATTGATTGCAAATAAAGTGAACAGTTGTTCATTAACACAGTATCTTTGATAAACATAGATAAATCACATACGGTATTTAAATTTAATAAAATTTCACCTTGCGGAAAATGGGGAATTTCCCCCCAATTTATCAAAAAATAAAAATAAAACCGTCAATTTAACCGAGTTGAAGCGAAATTTATGCGAGAAATCATTTTTTCTCATCGAATTCATCACATAGTATTTTTGGTAGACATATATACCTCACATATTAAATTTAGAAAAATTTAAACGAGCGGAAAGTAGGGAATTTCCCCCCAATTGATCGAAAAAAGTTGTTAAATCGTCAATTTAACATAGATATAGCGCATTTAATGTAAGAAATAATTTTTCCTCATCCAATTCATCAAAACAGTATCTTTGGTTATATTCTATTATATTCGCGACAACTGTTCACTTTGTGCAAGCTGATGTTTCAGCCGCGCTTCATTGATTTTAACCCATCGCCGGGAGTCTGAATTTTTTTTTTGTTATGTCTCGAAATCCGAGCACTATACAACCCTGCCCTTTTAATCAAAGATCAGATTGTCAATTTAATATTACTTGTTGACTTGGTCATAATAAATTACTGGCAAATAGAGAAGCCACAAAAAGAAATAATAATAACTATATCTTCTATCTCTTCTATAACATAATCTATAATTTCTATCTCGCCACTAACACATTGCATTCAATGCAATGAAAGATGTAAAAATGCGTCCAATAACATACGTACATGAATATAAGAAGCATTTATGTAGTCTTTGTCACCTTCCCCATTCAGTACCACCCGGGTGGAATCGTCTAAAAAATACGTTTGTAAAATCAATGTAAGTATTGCTAAATTTATTGGCACTTGGTTTTAATACAGTAACACTTCAAGCACGATGTAGTTAGCCCCGAAATTTCCCTTCATTTCAAACAAGGTATTTGCACGCATCTCTGCCTCGTATAACACGTCAACATCGCCCTTTTGACACTTCTGTTTTTATCTTCGTTACAAGAATGTCCTTTCAATAGCTTGTAATCCAAGCGATAACTGCTGCAGATTTTTTTTCGAAATTTATTTCTTGTTGTTTCAAAATAGAACTTACATTTACACCGATATTTAAAATGCTTACATGGAAGAATGTTTTTATATCTGTTCTTTTTCGTCATGTTCGGAAGAGATGCGACTTCTTTTGTTTCTCCTATCAACGTCATAGCTTTCTTCAATTTCTAAAAAAAATAGTTATAATGAAGTACAATTGTAATACGAATCCAATTCAACAACTATTCCAACAAATTTTTTTTTCAAATATTTAAATGCTTTAATCTTAATATAACTTTGAAATTGTCGTTTCAAAGCTCTTACTTCAAATTGGATCTTGAACTCTCCATTGTCACTAGTTTTCATTCTGTTATAAGTGATCAGGAGTGACTCGGCATATATTCGAGTTTCATTCCCAATGTCTACCGTCTCCTCCCGGACGTTTTCATGTGTATTATAGGATTCTGAAAAATAAAATTCTAAACAAATCTGACATTTCAATTTTGCACACACTGAAGCACTAACTACTGTTTTTCAACTACTGAATCGCTTATTTCAATGGAATGTATTCATGGATATTTTTACATTGAAGTAAACCCATAATTTTTATTTGTTTTTTGAACGATATATTCTCTTCATAATGTGACCCTGTGCTAGAATGTGACATTTCATTATTGTAGGAGGAAGTGATTTCAAATTTAATATTGAATACTTGAAGCTTTTTTTGCATAGGACGATAACTTTTAAAGTCCGTTTTCCGATACTGAAGATGAATCTACACATTTTTAATTTACATTCGAGCTCAATTTTATCAATTAGGCGCACCAAACACAAAAACGTCATATTCCCGATATTTTGGTGGATTTAAAATTAATGAAGAATGTGACCCGCACACTGTTGTAATTGCTCGTGCCAACACACAATGAAAGATAAATGGTGAACAATAGGTCGAAATGGCATGATGGACGGAACTCAAAATAATATTTGTAATACCTGGTGATGTTGCAGTGCGAACCAAGGCGATGCTTGTGTCTGTTTTATATTTTGATGATTGACGCCTGAATTAGACGGAATATATTGTAAGAATACCTTATACAGTATACTGAAAGCATAAAGCAAACATATATTCGAACGCGATGGAAAGAAATGAAAACAATTGGACAAATATTACTAATTACCTTTTGCAACAGACAAGCAGGGCAGTTGCCCCCATAATGGTGACAACGATTGCAATGATGATAACTACAATCAGCCAGGTTGTTGAAGTAGCTGTAAATGAGGAAACAAAATAAATAATCGACAAATCACATTTAATCAACTTGGTGGAAAAAATTACGAATAGATTACTCATTTTTGTATTTTGCTCATTTTTAAATGAAACAAACATTTTTTCGGATTTTTCGCAAAAAAGGTTGGTTAAGTTCACATTTAGATACAGTGAATTTTTACGTATGGCATTTTATACTTGACTATGGCAGGAACTAACATACTCTGATGTTTTTCACAATCACAAACGCTGCAAAATATGATAAGTATAACTCTTACCTTCAATTCTAAATGATTGTGAAGCGCTCGTTCCAAGGTGTACATTTCCATTTGCACCGGGAGTTGTTGTGACCATAAAATACCTAAAGTATTGAACACTCGAAGATTTCTTTGCAAAATACTTTATTATTTAAATACGACTTTTCGATCGGAATAATAAATGAAGCTCCTGAATTTTCAATTCACTTTTAAACTCAATTTTATTGAATAATCTATTAGATAAAATTAATAGGTCTTACTCGTAGAATTTTCCCTCGTTTAAAGGGAAATTTTTTGCAGCAAGAACCATCTGGGATATTTCTCTCTTCTTTCTTTTCATGTTTTGTGTTGCGCTGTGAATATCACAGGAAGTTGACGCATCATCACCAAGTGACACAATAGTACGTTCAACTGGAATGTTTGATCTGTAAAAAAATAATTCGGGTAAAATATTATTATTCAATTAAAATATACATGCTGAATGAGATGAAGGCTACAAAACTGCATAAGACGCAAAAGTGAGGCCCCGCCCAAAATAAAAATATTTGTTCGAGACAGTAAAGTAAAACTAAAAACTGTAATAACCCATCTCTTATATCACAACTGGCAGCACATGAACCGCTAAAAGCAATTAATAAATTTGTGCGATATTTCGAACAAAATGCCTACCAGGTACTAACTACATTCAACACAGCGGCCAATTTCGATGTTCCCAATTCTGGTACTCAACCTGATAAAACAAATGAGGTAGATGAAGCCAAAACGAACAACAACTATTTTCCCTAAGCTTCCTACGTGAATTATAGAATCGTCTTCTTGGAGCTAAGAAGTAACACGTTCCGCGCAACAAAACATGTAAGAATTTGTTAGAAATACCAATATTTCTAACAACGCCATATTTGCACGCGCAACGCTATATTTGTATGCGAAATCTTATTCATGTTTATTCAAAAAAAGAACGTTTTTCCACACAGAAAAATGTAAGTACGTACGAACCTTGCTATAGCAATGTACTTCTGACCCTCTTGTGGTTTGAGTAATTTCGAATTTGCCTCTGCCTTTTTCAAATCTTCAATTGTGAAGTTAACGGAAGAACGCTCGCTCTTTCCTTGCTCTTGAAAGTCAACGACAACAAAGATGCAACTTAAAATTGAAAAAAATATTTTATACCCTGGCCGGTAAATTAACTACTTATACCAAGGTATGAGGTGAATGGTTCACCAGATGCAGAGCTTGCAATTCGATTTCATTGAAATCCTTCAGTTTATGGGCTAATAGTTATGGCTTAGATCCTGGTAACAGTTCATGAACGTTTTGTTGTCATCTGTGAAGTGTGAAAAACGTATGAGCAAGTAAAACGGCCTCTAATCTAATTTATCGTTTTGCAAAGCAACACGCTCTACTACTTGTATCGTATTAGGATACAATAGCTTGTAATATAGGATGTAATAGATTTCTACATATTTGTCATCTCAATACGTGATTCAAAGTTCTCAGGTGACATCCGCAAGAACACCAATTTCGTAGTTTATTCACGCACACGTCTTTACCTACCTGATTGGCCCATTACTCTGGTCAATGGTCGAGATTTCAATATTTCTTGTTTTTGTGTCGCCTTTATTCTCCAACATCTTCGGCGCAGCTACAAACGAAGGAGCTAAAAATATGACAATTTCAGCACTTGTATGTACATAGTCACAGTTTTTGAGGTACATCCATTTGTCTGTTGCGACATAAGTTATTGTCGACAACTGGCCGACTACAATATTTTACGGTGACCGTACATTTGAACCCACGTACATTTGAACACATGTGTATATTCGCGGGTTCAATCTATATGCGGGTGCTAAACCCATGGGTTAGGGTTATTATGGGTTCAAATATCCGTAAAACAACAAAAAAAATTTATAGGTGCAATAGTGTGCAGGTGCAATCGTCGTGGGTTCAAATGTACGTGGGTTCAAATGTAATGGAACCATATTTTACACTGTAAATGTTAACGAATATCTAACTGAGAAAGACGACTGGATGTTTTTTATAAATATTGAAGGATAAAAAAAGGAAATAACTGTCAAATCGGGACTGTTACCTTCTGTATCGCTTGTGCAATCGCCCGCAGCTGTGGACAAAATTCCTGGATTATTACAAGCAATTGCGTAAATGGACACTGTGTAGTTTCTATTCGGTGTGGTATGGAAGGAATAATTCCGAGTCGATTTGAGTGGAATCTTGAACTTGTCGTTGTATTTCTTAGATTCCAAATCTTTGGATCCAATTTTAATCAAAGTTGAATGAACTGAAATCTGTGACAAGGAAATTAAAGATTCATGAATGTCGCATTTGACGCCATCCTAGGCTTTTAATAAACCCTCGATAGATTCTCATAGTAAACTTGTATGGAAAAGCTATTATTTTGGATCTGTTATATTTACTCTTTATTGATTTGTTTTATTTTCACTTTGAACTACAGTGAATGAATGCACTTGGTAGTTTCGAAAAACCTGTTCTCTTGACACATACAATCCATACAATGGGTTGTAAACGTTCTCAGCTTGTGAAGAATGGACAGTTTGGAAATTGCGTGAACTGGAGTGATTTATTATAGCAGGTTAGTAATTTACAAAATGAACTGAATATAATGTAACATAGGTAAACAACTTGCCTTGAAACCAGTGATGTAATCTGAATCATTTGACTTTGACCATGAAATCTTACATGCTTTATCACTCGGATGCTTTTCGAACTTGACATCTGGTATCACACCAGCTTGATTGAAAGATGTTTTCAGTTGAATTTCTGTTCCAGGGTTTGTTATGCATGTTTCGAGACATAGTGACATCTGGAATGAGTTGTAACAAATATCAGTCTTTCACAGATACAACTAACCTTCATAATATGTATAATTATTCGCTTACTTAATTGACCACCCTGAACAAAACCACTAAAATTATACGAAATTATGGCGTGGAAGGTAATGGCAGACATCAGTTGAATTGATGCTGTAAATATTTTTGTAAAGTGAAGCAGCAAGTATCATATAAAATTTAGGACACCAAGGTCGAAATGAGACACATATTTACTACATAATATTGCATATCGCTATTGTTTGAATTTCGCTATTGTTTCCTTATAGTCGAAGAAATTGTCATTTTATCTAGTTATGGTTCGTGTTTTGGTAGTAATGTTCTTCCATCAATACTATACTTTGAAGCTAAAGTGATTTTCGAAAATAGTTTATGCGTCAGAAATACCCACTTATACAGTTTTAAAATTGCCTTTTCTTTCTAATAAATGAAACATTTTAAATTGTTGACAATACCTCCACAGTATACAACGATTGTTGCGTCAAGTTTGTGAAAATTGTTTCGATTGTTTTATTATCAGATGGCGTGATTTCGACAGTTTCACTGTAACGACTTCCTGATAATGTGATCCTGTGCGAAAAATGCAATCTTCAAACACTGGTCGACTCAATACCAACCGACCGAGCACAAAAATAGTCCAATGGTAAACAAACGCTAGTTTTTCTAGCAAACAATCACTACCTTTAATATCTTTGTTAGGTGTATGTAACCACCATACTGATATAGGGTAGCTATCACAAGCCAATCTGATTTTGTAATGTATATATAAATGAAATAAACTTAAAGTGCTAGTCATCTCTCAAAAATGGAGTTTCTATCAATATTAATTTCAAATCCATAATACTATACCTGTGTTTTATATGAGTTGCTTCCACGCCGGGAATCCACCTGACATTAATATCTGAACTGCAGTTAGGTGATGATGCAGAGTATTCAGGCATTTCAATAACTGAAATAAAGTGAATAAAATAATGAAATGTTAAATTAAATGAATGAGTTAATGGTGAAGTAAATGCATTCGTTGATGTGACTTTATTCAAAAATATATCTGATTTCTTAAATCTTTTTAACAAAGTTTCAAACCAAAAGCATTTTCAATTTTAACAAATGTAACATTTCATACATGAAATCAAAAGGATTCGTTAACATTTTTATACCTTTAACCGTTTTGTTACTTCCCGCTTCATTTTGGTCATCTCCTACATAATTTATCACACTACAGGTGTAAACTCCAGCGTGGGACTTGGCTGCAGTGCCTGTCCCTGGTGTTTTGAAATACAATACAGATTTGGTTAGGGAACTCGTCTGATAAACATCAGAAATTGTATTCCTGCTGACGGCTTCTTTCTCAAAATACCATAATACAGAAGGACTAGGGAATCCGGTTGCGTAGCAAGTTATTGTTTGAGTCTGGTTCGTTGGGATCGCAATACGAGATGGAGTGATATTGGCGATATTTGCTTTTTCTGAAACAATTGAAAGAAGTATCGTTATTGTTAAAAAGCTAATGAATCAAAGTAACAAATCACTAAGCTATTCAGTTTAAGGTATTCAAGTTCTTCGTATTTTCGTGTAATTATAGAATGTGAATTATGGTATTCAATTGTAGCTTACAGAAATAATTCTTTGTAATAATATTTGAATCAAATTTGACAGAAAAAATTTGATTGTTAAATTTTTAATAGTTTCATCTCATAATGTACCTAGCAATATGTATCTTATACGGTCACTTGCCACGTAACATAGCAGGCGAAATTTTCTACGGTACAATGCAAATATGCTCACCGTGAACAGCAATTGTTATATTAATGACGCGTTGCGCTTTTCCTGCCACTGCTTTCAACATGTACGCATGCCCTTCAGAAGCTGAATGCATCGGGCCAATTATAAATTCAACGGTTCCATTCCCAACTGATTTTTTATCAAAAATACTTGAATTGCCTTCTTTGTAAAGTTTGATTTCGACTTCGCCGAGTTCAGACAAAACTTGAAGAGTTATTGTCACTGATTCGCCAATGAGAGTAATATTATTCGATTGAGTCGCCGTAATGGACAATTTGTCTGAAACAAGTAATGACAAATAGTTGAGTTTAGTAATTAAAATAAGCAATCAAATGCAAAAAAATAGCGTATTTAAACATGACAGGCTTTGAACGCCATGATCAAACCGTCTGCACAGAATCATCAATCAATTATTTGAACAAACTGAACTAAATTAAGGATTTGGATTAGTTTTATTGGTAGAAAGTGAATTTTCCTAACTATTATTGTACAATTTGTACATAATTTTAATATCTATACAATTACTTGAGCTCTGAGTCATATAGATGTTTCCATTATATAGAGAGTAGGACTGAGCATTTCGAATCGAATGGACCAGGCTTGTCCGTGGGAATGGAATTTCAATGGGTTGGGATGGGATATTTCCCTTACAAATGTGGGATCAAGAATACGTTTGAATACAGTAAAGTAGTTAAGTATTACACATGACACTTATTTTCTCGATGCGGCGGAAAATAACACACGTTAATTTTACTGTTTCAAACAAGCGCAATTTAAACAAAATTTCGGGTTAAAACATTCCATATTATGATAAAACTGAACAGGATTTTATCGAAAATGAGATGTGAAAGTCGAAACTCATCATCCGCCATTTAAAAAGGTTCAAGATAAAACATCTCACACGTACAGTCAATGCATCAATCCGTTTTCGGACAGAATCGCAAAATAATATAATTCCCACCGTAAAATTTGAAAGATTGTGTAGCGCTCCTTCCGAAGTGTATTTTTTCATTTGCACCGGGAGTTGTTGTGACCATGAAATACCTAAAATATTAAATATATACTTTAGGATTCCTCTAAAAAAGCCTTAGGTTTTCAAATACGACTTTGGGATCATAATAATAAATCTGCCCTCAAATGTTAAATTTAAGTTAAATTTCAATGTTATTCAATAATCATTTAGGTAAAAACAGTTAATCTTACCCGTAAAATTTTCCCTCATCTAGAAGGAAATTTTTTGCAGCAAAATTCACTTGTGATATTCCATTCCTCCTTCTGTTAGTTTTTTGTGTAGCACTACGAATATCACATGAAGTTGAGGCATCATCACCAATAGACACAATAGTACTTTCAATTGGAATGTTTGATCTGTAAATAAAATAAGTCGTGTAGAATAGTATTATTTAAATCTGGTTGGTCAAATGAAATGAATACTGCGAAACTGATACGCCCATTTATTCAATAATATTCAATGGTATTTTTGTGGATCGGATGTTATAGACACTCCATAAAACAAAATATGTAAAATTGTGTCCTAAATATCAATGACAATAATTCCAACAATGCTATCGGCTAATACACCGAAAGAAGTATTTGTATGCGAAATCTTAGGTATATATGTTTGTTGATACCATGAAAATTTTTTCAGATTCATTTATTCACAAAATTTAATGTTGTGAACACCTACGAACCTTGCTATGGCAATGTACTTCATGCCCACATTCGGTTTAGATGATTTTGAATTTTCCTCGGCTTTCTTCAAATCTTCCATTGTGAAATTAGCGAAAGACTGCTCGCTCTGTTCTTGTTCATGAATGCCAACGATAATAAAAATGCAACTGAAAAGTGAACGAGCGTCTCCTTTACGCTGGCTTTTTAATTGACATTTCATACCAGAGTCAGAGGTGAATAAGTTATCGGACTCAAAGCTAACAATTTGATGTAGTTGAAATCCTTCAGTTTATGAGCTAATGGTAAAGACTTAGATCTTGGTAAAAGTTCATGAACGTTTCATTGTGATCTTGGGTGAGAAAAACGCATGAACAAGTAAAACGTTCGATAACTGTAATTTACGCTTTACAAAGCAACGTTCTCTATTATACTTTTATCGTATTTAGAGGATGTAATACCCTGTAATATAGGATGTAATAGATTTCTGCATATTTGTTATCTCAATTGTTGATCCTTATTAGTTATAAGGTTACATCCGCAAAAACCACCTATTACGTATATACGGTTCATTCACACACACGTCTTCTACCTACCTGATTGTCCCATTACTCTGATCAATGGCTGAGATTTGAATATTTCTCGTTTTTGTGTCGCCTTTATCCTCCAAAAACTTCGGTGCAGCTACAACCGATGGAGCTGAAAATATAACAACTTCAGCAATTGGTATGCAAATAGTCATAGTGGATGTTACTTTGGTGAATATCATGAGCATTCAAAGTACATTCGTTTGTCTGTTGCGTTGCACAACGTGATTTATTGTCGACAACTGGTCGATTACAATATTCATGACTCTTCTAAATGTTATCGAATAACTAACTACGAGAAAGCGATCATTTCGAAAGACAATGTGACGAATTGATGTTTAGTAAATCTTGCTGGATGAAAAAAGGAAAAACCTGTTAAATATGAAGCATTACCTTCTGTATCGCTTATGCAATTGCCAACAGCTTTGGAAAAAATTCCTGGTTTATCGCAAGCAATGCCTTGAATGAACACTGTGTAGTTTCTATTCGGTTTGGTATCAAAGGAATAATTCTGAGCCGATTTGAGTTGAATATCGAACGTGTCGTTGTATTTCTCAGATTCCAAACTTTTGAAACCAATTTTAACTAAAGTTGAATAAGCTGAAACCTGTCAAAAAGCAATAAAATATCCGTGGACGTCGCTTGTGAGGTCATTTTAGGTTATTTTAAACCCTGCACAGATTTTTACGGTCTCTAGAACTTCTGTTTTTTTACGTGGTTAACCAGAGTTTAGGGAGGTGTCAATAGTTGCTCAGATTGTCGGAGGACATAGGGTTAAAGTTTCATTTCAATCTTGCTCATCTCAAAAGCTATTATTTTTGATCTATTATAATTACTTTTCACTGAATTGTTTCATTTTTACTTCAAACTACAGTGAATGAATGCACTTGGTGGTTTAGAAAAACCTGTTATCTTGACACATACAATGTCTTGTACACGTTCTCAGCTTGCGAAGAATGAGCAGTTTGGAGTTTGACGTGAATGAATTTTGCGTGAACAGGAAGGATTTAGTATATCAGGTTGGTAACTTTCTAAATGAACTGATTGTAATGTAAGACACAGGAAAACAACTTGCCTTGAAACCAGTGATGTATTCTGAATCATTTGACTTTGACCACGAGATCTTACATGTTTTATCAGTCGCATGCCCTTCGAGTTTGACATTTGGTATCTCACCAGCTTGACTGATAGCTGTTTTTACTTTGACCGCTCTTCCGGGGTTTGTTTTCCACGTTTCAAGGCAGATTGCCATCTGGAATGAGTGAACAAAAATGAATCTTCCAGATATCCAACTCACCTTTATATCAGTTGATTTGGCGCAGCTATTATATATATTTAAATCATACAATTGATACAATCTCTATAGATTTTTTTCATTTGGAATTTTACAAAAAACTAGAAGAATTGTATACAATATAGGCGATAGGTAACAGATGAAATTTAGTATAACAGCAGTCCAAATTTAAAACACTAATTTCTCTTTCGTTTCCTAGGCGACAACATTGTCATTTTATCTAGTTTGGGCCATGTGTTAGTGATAATAATAATCTATCAAACAAATGATTAATTACAGAGGGCACAATATGTAAATACTATTCCCCAAACGTAAAACGAAAACAGGATCATGCGTCAAAAATACCCCCTGACCTAAATATTATTATTTCTATTTAACAAATTAGGTATTTAAAATTTTTGACAATACCTTCACAATGTACAACGATTGTTGAGTCAAGTTCGTGAAAATTGTTTTAATCATTTGATTATCAGATGGCGTGAATTTCTTTACTGTTTTTCCGTAATTCTCTCCTAATAATGTAATCCTGCGTAAAAATGTCATTTTGAAAGCCAGTCGACTTAATGCGATTAAATCAAGCACCATTATAAAGAATTCAAACAGTAAACAAACGTTGGTTTTCATAGCAACAATCAGTGCCTCCAATATCTTTATTAGGTATTTGAAATGATTATACTGTTATAGTGTAGCTATCACAAGTCAAACTTTTGTAATATATATATGCATGAAACAATTACTGAAAGAGTTACTCATTTTTAAAAATAAAGTTTATGTCAATATTAATATTATCACAAATTCAAACCAATAATGCTATACTTGTGTTTTATATTAGTTGCTTCCACACCGGGAATCCACCTGACTTCAATGTCAGAACTACAGTTAATTGGTGATGCAGAGTATTCACGCATTTCAATAACTGAAATGATAAATAAAAACTTTTTGCAATTCAAATTGAATGAATGAGATAATAGAGAAGTAAATGCATGTGTAACTTTATTCATAGAACATATCTGTCTTTGGAAACTTTATTGACAAAGTTTCAAACCAAAAATTTTTTTCCTCTAATCTAACGAATGTAACAATTTATATATACATAAAGATAAAATAGTTCCTTACGATTTTCATACCTTTAGCTGTCTTTCCCTTTTCGACTCTATTTTTATATTCTCCTACATAATTTGACACGCGGCAGCTATAAACTCCAGCATGGGATTCGGCTCGAGCACTTGGCCATGTTGTTTTGAAATATAATACCGATTTGGTTGAAGAATTCGTCTGATGAACATAAGAAATTGTATTCCTGCTGACGACTTTTTCCTTAAAATACCATAACACAGAAGGACTAGGGAATCCGGTGGCGTAGCAAGTAATTGTTTGGTTCTGGTTTGATGGGATCGCAATACGAGATGGAGTGATATTGGCAATATTTGCTTTTTCTGAAAAAATTAAAAAAAAAACGTTAATGTTAAAATGTTCATGAATCAACTAATTTATTCAGTTGTAAGTTATTCAAGTTTTTCGTATTTTCGTGCAAATTTAGATTGCGAATTAATGTATTCAATTATAGCTTGCATAAATATTTGTTTGTAATAATATTTTTATGAAAATTAACAAATAAAATTCAATTGTTGCTTTTCCAATGCTTCATCCATTAATGTACCTAATACTATATATTTTATAACGTCACTTGCCACGTAACATAGTAAGCGGAATCATTCTACAGTACAATGCAAATACTCTCACCGTGAACAGCAATTGTTATATTGATGACGCGTTGCGCTTCTCCTGCCACTGCTTTGAACATGTACGCATGCCCTTCAGAGGCTGAATTCATTGGGCCAATCGTAAATTCTACGGTTCCATTCCCGACTGATTTTTCATCAAGGATATTCGAATTGCCTTCTTTGTAAAGTTTGATTCCGACTTCGCCGAGTTCAGACAAAACTTGAAGAGTTATTGTCACTGATTCGCCAATGAGAGTAATATTATTCGATTGAGTCGCCGTGATAGACAATTTGTCTGAAACAATTAATGAAAAATAATTGAAGTTAGTTGTATTTTAAATAAGAAATATATTGTATTTCAACATGAAAGGCTGCTAATACCATGATCAAACCGACTGCACAAAACCAGCAATCAAATATTTAAATACTTGAATACTCATTTTGTTCTTTTGCTTGAGAGTGAATTTAAAAAAATGCGCATTATTACCATATTCAACCAAATGGAAAATGACTTGAGCTCTAAGTCATTTAGAGCAGGGATTTTCAAACTTTTGGTGTTATGGAACCCGTAAAGAGTTTGTCTATTATATACGGAACCCCACACAAACTAAAAAAAAAACAAAATAAAAAACATTGTTAACCATTTATCTTCCTGAGTAACTTGAAATTATCTCAATCAATGACTCGATTTATTTGCTGCTTTGTATTTGAATATATTCAAATTGCCGTTGTCAAATTTTGCTTATTGTTATTGCTTGGACAGTTACAAAATCAGCCAAGTCAGTATTTTAAGTAAATAAATAGCTCGCGGATCCCCAAGGTTTCTCTCACTTTAAGAACCTATGATCTAGAACAGTGGTTCCCAAACTGGGATAATTACCCCCAAAAGGGTAGTAATCCTTACAATTTCTTGCTGGACCTTCAACGCTCGCGTCTTGTCAATGATCTTTGTGTAAGTACATAATAACAATACTCCGTCGTACAAATTGTAGGCTAAAACGCTGAGCTAGCGCAAGTTTAACATTCTAAAGTCAGATCCGAGGATCGCCAATTTTGGCCAAAGGAAAAGTGAAGGCGATATTACGGTATATTTAAGAAAGTGGTAGTTGAGCCTTTGGTGATTCGATTTAGGGGTAACAATATTAAAAAGTATGAGATTATGTAAAGAGTTGGGCTGAGCATTTCGAATCGAGTAGATCAGGTTTTCCATGGGAATGGGATTTCAATGCGGTGGAACGGAAAATTTTTCATTGAAATGTGCGGTCAAAAGTACGTTTGTAAACTATAACATATGACATTTTTTTTCTTGACATGGCGGGAATAACATACTCTAAAATGTTTTTCATTATATGTAGCGAAACCGAAGAAATACATTTTTTCCCGAAGTTCCAAGGAAAATGGGGGGTGTTCCTATATGTCATAGTAAGTGCTCCCATCTTCTTTTTCACAGCGACTACGCCACCAACAACACGAACAATAGCAATTTCTGGTCAATACATTCTATTTTACAAAAAAACTGATCTGGATTCCCCCGATTAGAAGATTTGAAAGTCGGAACTTGTTTGCCCCTTTTAAAAAGGTCCAAGATAAAACATTTCCCACGTACAGTCAGTGCACAAATCCGTTTCGAGGAGTATGAGATAATCGCAAAAATATTTAATTCTCACCGTAACATTTGAATGATTGTGCAGTGCTCATTCCGAAGTGTACCTTTTCATTTGAACCGGGAGTTGTTGTGACCATGAAATACCTAAAATATTGAATACTTTAGGATTTCTGTAAACAAAGCAATGAATCCTGCCTTCAAATGTTAAATTAAAGCTCCAATCCGATGTTTTTCAATAGTCATTTAGGTAAAGACATGATCCGAATTTATATTTTTTTTGGTATGCAAAAGGAATAAAAAATAATGAAATAGTCTGCCGTATTCAAGCATCGAGATTAACTCATTCGTCCAAGCATGCCTTTCTGTAGATAACACCTTCAAAAAGACGTTGGTAAATGTTACATTCACGTAAACGTCCGAACAGGACCAATTAGAATTGATTTTACATGTTATACGTTCGCTAATAATTTTAGCAGGAAGCAACGAAACAAACAAAATAAGGCATACATCTTCAGTAAGTAGGCTAGCGTTGCGCTACACAGCAACAACAGTAACAAGAACATGTTCGTGTATAATGCTGGATGGCTGAACGCCAAAGCGGAACTTTTGGCTGACTTGTCGTGAGGGCGGGACATGACGCTAAAAAGCGGGACCGTCCCGCCTAAAACGGGACGTATGGTAAGCCTAGGTAAAAACAGTGAATCTCACTCGTAAAATTTTCCCTCATCTAGAGGGAAATTTGTTGCAGCAAAGTTCATCTGCGGTATTCTACTCTTTGGTATTTTCGTGTTTTGTTTAGCGCTAAGAATATCACATGAAGTCGAGGCATCATCACCAAGAGACACAATATCACTTCCAAGTGGAATGTTTGACCTGTGAAAAAATAAATTGTGCCGAATAGTATTATTTAAATACGACTGGTCAAATGAAATGAATACGGCAAAACTGATACGCTTATTCAATATAGGTTCAATTTTGAAAATCTTGATTAGATGCTTTTTTAGTCAGGGATAATGAAGACTCCATAAAACAAAATAGTATGTAAAAATTGATTCGAAATAGCAATATTCCCGACAATGCTATATTCAATCCGCTAATACCTCGAAAAAATATTTGTTTGAAAAATCTCATTTGTTTTTAATTTTTATTTACAACATGAACATTTTTTCAGATTCACTATTTGACAAAATTGATATCGTATAAGCACTACGAACCTTGCAATGGCAATGTACTTCATGCCCACATTCGGTTCGGATGATTTCGAAATTGCCTCAGCCTTCGTCAAATCTTCCATTGTGAAGCTAGTGGAATACTGCTCGCTATTTTCTTGTTCGTGAATGCCAACGATAATGAAAATGCAGCTGAAAATTGAACGAGCGTTTCCTTTGTGTGTGTGTGAATTAACATTTCACACCAGGGTCAGAGGTGAATGAGTTATCAGACTGGAAGCTAGCAATTTGATTTTGTTGAAATCTTTCAGTTTATGAGCTCATGGTTATGACTTAGATTTTGGCAACAGTTCATGAACGTTTTATTGTGATTCGGTGTGTGAAACTTATGCACAAGTAAAGCGGCGCTTCCCTCAGATTTATCGCTTTGCAAATGAACATCGTCAATTACTTGCAACGTATTTTAGAGGATGTTATAGATTGTAATATAGGATTTAATGAATTACTCAATTGTTCATTCTTATTTCTAAAGTGACATCCGCCAAAACACTTAATTCGTTGTTCATTCACTCACACGTCTTCTACCTACCTGATTGTCCCATTACTCTGGTCAATGGCTGAGATTTGAATATTTCTCGTTTTTGTGTCGCCTTTATCCTTCAAAATCTTAGGCGCAGCTACAACCGACGGAGCTAAACATATAACAACGATATAGGGATTTGTATGCAAAAAGTCATAGTGGATGTTACTTTTGTGAATATCATCAGTATTCAAAGTACATCCGGTTGTCTGTTGCGCTACACACCGTGATTAATTGTTGACAACTGGCCGATTACATTATTTGTGACTCTTCTAAATGTTATCAAATAACTAATTATGAGAAAGATATCTTTTCGGAAGATAATGAGACGACTGCGTGTTTAGTAAATATTGCTGGATTAAAGAAGGAAATAGCTTTTAAATCTGAAGCATTACCTTCTGTATCGCTTATGCAATTGCCAACAGCTCTGGACAAAATTCCGGGTTTATCACAAGCAATGGCTTGAATATACACTGTGTAGTTTCTATTAGGTTTGGTATCGAAGGAATAACTCTGAGCCGATCTGAGTGGAATATCAAACGTGTCGTTGTATTTCTCAGATTCCGAACTTATGGAACCAGTTTGAACCAAAGTTGAATAAGCTGAAACCTGTCAAAAAGGAACAAAATAGCTGCGCACGTCGCCTCTAAGGCCATTTTAGGTTAAGTTAAACGCTGTGTAGATTTTTACGGTTTCTGGAAAGGTTATTTTTGTTTATGTGGTTAACATGAGTTGATCAAAGTCTCATTTCAACCTTAATTGGAAAAGCTATTATTTTGGATCTATTATATTTACATTTCATTGAATTGTTTCATTTTTACTTCAAACTACAATGAATTCATTTGATGGTTTCGAAAAACCTGTTATCTTGACACATACAATGTTTTGTAAACGTACTCAGCTTGCGAAGAATGAGCAGTTTCGGTTTTGCGTGAACACGAGCGTTTAGTACATCAGGTTAGTAATTTCCTAAATGAAATGATTATAACGTAAGACATAGGTAAACAACTTGCCTTGAAACCAGTGATGTATTCTGAATCGCTTGACTTTGACCACGAGATCTTACATGTTTTATCAGTCGCATTCTCGTCGAGTTTGACATTTGGTATCTCACCAGCTTGACTGATGGCTGTTTTCACTTCGACCGATTTCCCGGGGTTAGTTATGCATGTTTCAAGGCAGATTGCCATCTGGAATGAGTTGTAACAAATATGAATATTTCAGATGTCCAATATCTTTTTTTATGTAATTATTCGCTTAATTCAAGTCCTAAGTGCCTTGAAGTAAATCATCAAAATAGTCAAAGATTTTGTCGTCGTAGCTGATAGAAATATCAGTTGATTTGACACAGCAATTATAAGTAAATGATCAAACATTTGATGTAAACAGTGCAAAAATCTCTATCACCCTATAGAAGATAATTTTATTCAATTTATGCAACAGCTATCAAATAAAATTTAGTATAATAGAAGTCGAAAGATGAAAATATTATTTTTCTGTCGTTTCCTAGTCGACAAAATTGTCATTTTATCTAGTATGGGTCATCTGTCTATTGGTGGTAATCATTTTTAATCAAACAATTCGGGAAGTACAAAGGGCACAATATGCGAACACAATTCCCTAAAGCTAAATAATTTTCGAAAACACGATTACGCGCCATCAACAACCACTTATACAACTTTAAAAATATTGTTTTGTCAATCAATTCAAACATTTTAAAGTTTTCACAATACCTTCACAGTATACAACGACTGCCACATTAAGTTAGAGAAAATTGTTGTATTTGCTTGATTATTAATTGGCGTGATACTGATCGTTTTACTGTAAAGCTCTCCTTCTAAAGTTATCCTGTGTAAAAATTACGCAATTGTTAAAAATAAGTCGTCTTGATGCTAACCAACCAAGCAAAAAATACAGAAACCCCAATTGTTAACAATTGTTAGTTTTCTTAGCGAACAATCTATACTTAAATCTCTTTATTAAGTCTTTCCACTGGCGACTACCAATATTAATCATACTAATATCTATATAGCTTTAGTTGTATATTCATTTACATACATTGCAACAATGCACCGGAAGTTCTAACAATCTCTCAAAATATGGAGTTCACAATACTAATGCTATTAATTAATACAAATTCAAACCCACAATACTATACCTGTGTTTTATATGAGTTGCTTCCACACCCGGAATCCACCTGACTTTAATATCTGAAGTACAGTTAATTGATGATGCAGAGTATTCAGGCATTTCAATGACTGAAATAAAAATTATTAAATAAATGTTAAATTAAAGGTGAAGTAAATTCATAAATGACTTCCTTGATAAAACATATCCGCTTCCTGTAAACTTATTGATAAAGTTTCTTTCTAAATTAAATACACACTAATTTCTCACTTTAACAATTGTAATCTTTCATACATAAAATTAAAATAGTTCTTTATCATTTTCATACCTTTTGCTGTTTCGCTATTTTCAAATCTTGTTCGATCTTCTCCTACATAATTTGAGACGCGGCATGTATAAACTCCAGCGTGCGATTTAACTCGAGTTCCTGGCCTTGTTGTTTTGAAATATAATATCGATTGAGTTGAGAAATTCATCTGGTGAACATCAGAAATCGTTTTCCTGCTGACGACTTCTTCCTCAAAATACCATGACACAGACGGACTAGGAACTCCCGTAGCGTGGCAAGTAATCGTTTGGTTTTGGTTTGATGGAATCGCAATACGAGGTGGACTGATATCGGCAATATTTGCTTTCTCTGGAATAATTAAAAAAGTAACGCTGATGATATAAATCTATTAAATCAAAAAGTAAACAAACCTCTAATTTATTTGGTTGTAAGTTGTTTAAGTTTTTCGCATTTTCGTCATAGAATAACAAAAATATTTATTTATAATAATTTCGCAATGAAAAAATAGGTTAGACGTTTTATGGCAGACAACCCGATCCTTCATTAAGTTATTTGTCGATGTACATAAAAAAGAATATGTATATTTTATAACATCTGGCCACGTAACAAAACAAGCAGGATTTTTCTTCAACATAATGCAAATTCGCTCACCGTGAACAGCAATTTTTATATCAATAATTCGTTCTGCTTCGCCGTTAAACGCTTTGAGCATGTATGCTTTCTCTTCACTAGCAGAATGTATCGGTCCTGTATTCAATTCAATGTTTGCCCTTTCAACGGATTTTTTTTTATCTAGGATATTTGATTTGCCTCCTCGGATTGTGTAAAGTTGGATATAAACGTCGTCGAAGTCAGACACCACTTCAAGAGTTATTCTCGCTGATTCTCCTGTGAGAATGATTTTATTCCACTGAGTCACAGTGACGGACAATTGGTCTGAAACAAGTAATAGAAAGTAGTTGAAGTTAGGTTTGTTTATTGCAAGATTTAGGTTAATAGTAATAAAAGATTATGCACACACTATGGCCATACGGCTACGTAAAGCCAAAAATCAAAGGTTTGAACAATTGGACCCAAACACTACTAATAAATTTCGTCAAAATCCTATTGCACAATTTGTACATAATTACGATGTTCAACCAATTGAAAAAATACGTAATCTTTGAGTCATCTAGAGTTTCAGAATAGATAGGGAGTAGGGCTGAAAATTTGGAATCGAATAGATAAGTCTTGTCCATGAGAATAGGATTCCAATGACAATCTCATGAATGGATGGGACAGAACACATTTGTATTTCCCATAGGACAGTAGTCATGCCACAGCAGCTACGTCAGAAGTAACCTTAGTCGGTATACTTATTTACCTTTTAATTGTTCCTGCTGTCGTTTTTTCTTTGTATACTTGTATCTATTATTTATTTTGTTTTATGTTTTAAAAATTACGGCAACCAAATTCACAACCATTAGATTATTGGAAAAATGCACGCAGGTTTTCAATACTAAAAACTGGTGAGAAAATTGCTTTGGCCATGCCAGTGTCATTGGCATCAGTACAACGCTTATTTGCCGGATTGTTGTTGAGTAAGTTACGAAAACAGATGTGACCTGCTCTCGTTATAAACTATGTGCACATTAGATTTGAATATAATATGAAAATTAAGGAAATAATTTGGGTTTTACTCGGATCAACTGAATTATTAGAAACAGTCGATAAGCAAAAACTTAATAATTTGCTGAATGAGTAGAGTGACTCAGAAATAGAATATGAATGCCAGAATGATACTGAATAGTCATAGTTGAACGATACCTCCGAATTTTAAAGGTAACAAAGACAATAAATTTTGAAATTTTGCATATACCTTTTTATATGCAGTCGTATTTAGTAGACACTAGACCTAGGTTTTCATAAATTTAAAAGTTTCATTCAAATGGGAATCCCGTGGGAAGGGACAAGCATAAATTACTAAAGGATGGGGAGGTACAGAAAAATATATGTCATATGGAAAATCCTGTGAATAGTAAATTATTCGAATACGTTTTTTAAATCGTTTTTTGTTTCCGCCAAAGGTCAGGGTGAATTCCTCAATGTAGTGGAGCCATATTTTAAATATGTGACTGAGGTATTGATGAAATGTGCTTTTCATTTTGCGTGATCACTAAGCAACCTGTCTGAGTGATAGGTTCAATGTTTTCAGCAATTTATGTGTCTGGAGAACCCATTACAATATAAAAGTCGCATACAATTACATATTTTTCAAGTGTTCGTTATTCGATTCTATCTGAAAAAATATTCGAATCAATTCAGAAATCACCACGTATTCGAAGATTAACAGCCATAATAAGTAGTATACATCCGTAAGTTGCATATGTTCGAAAAAATATACTCTCTCTCTTTGCGATCGGCAGAAATATTCTGGCGACAACTTCTTCCTTGTCAGTAAAAGTAAAATAGTCGAAAAGATTTCTTACCGTGTTCACAATATGTCCCGCTGTACCCGTTAACACAACTGCATGCCATCTGACACCCGATACTTCTGCATCTACCTCCATTCCTACAAGGCATTGGGTGACAAGGATCAGTGACTGCGATATAAAACAACAACCCTTGATATAGTTAATGATTGTTATAGAAAAGTATAAAAATGATTGCAACAGCAGAGGACACCGGATCTTCATCATAGAACTAAGTCAATGTAACGGCAGAATAAAAGTAACACTTTTCACTATTTAAGTTCATGATGGACAAACTGTTAGATACAACGATGCCAAAATTGATTATTATTATTAATCCAAATAATTATAATCTAGAGAGATCTCTTAAAAAATAAGTTAATGGAATGACGACAAATGTTATAAAGAAATCCCACACAATATGAGAGAAGTAATTATATCGGGTTACCTATAATCGTATTTTGTTAAAATGTCTTTTTGTTAAATGTATGAAAAATATTTGACAACAGTTTCAAAATACACCGTTATCTACTGTTATATTGTCATTGCCAATTATTGAAAATTTTCAAACTGAAAGTAAGATTTACTGCCAATTCGAAAATTTATGAAAGTGCTATCTTATTGTTTCATTTAATATCTCCGGGCACCCACATAATAATGATCTGCTACTATGCGTTTGCGCGGTTTCGAGTTGCAATGAAATGGAATTGTAGCAACTGAGACCTATTGCACAAACCTGGTAATTCACAAATAAAACCTCTTTTATCATCATTTGTTCCAGAAAACCAAAGCAGATCTGTGTTTGATTCTTCAACAATAGTATTGAAATATACTTTGTTCCCAGATCCCGGTTGATTATTTCCCCATTTTTTAAATCCACCAGTAGAGAATCGCGTGCCGTCAATGAATCTCCATGAATCACTGCTGTCTTTTTTCGCACCGATCCAGAAAGTCATAATATTGCTTGAACTAAATCTTGTTTTAATCGCTTCTTCTATGTATTGATGAATTTCTTCTGTTTTGACCATTGCAAGCGTTGCAGTATTATTCATTCTAAAGCAATAGGACTGAGCGTCGTAGTAAGTTCTTTTGTCCAAGTGACTGATATGGTATTTGCAATTTCCTCTAACGTTGAATACAAGTTCTATTTGAAGTAAAATACAAAAATGTTTTATGTTACTTTCAGCGTGACAACATTTTAGAAATGTCAATGCATGGAATTCAAACGGAGTGAATTCCTTTTTTTAACTTAGGATTTGAGAATGAATTTAAGCTCTGTAAAATGGTTTTATTGCCAGACATTTCTTAACACCGTTACTTATACTACCTAATATTGACAATGTCACTAACTTCTGCTAGGTCAAATTTTTTTGTAGTCAAAATACAATACTAAATCAAATACTCAAGCCTATCCCCAATGATACCAAAGCCAAAAATTCATAAAACATTGCGACCAGCCATTGTGATTTAAAATTGAAGTAACTAAATATGCGTGTTGAATGGCAATGATTTACTTACACTTATGAAATAAAAAAAAAAACATTTTCAGTTGATACGAACACATTCGTTTTGAATATTTTAGCATAAGATTCATGGATTTTCAATTTTTCAAAAAATTAGAAAGAGGTTCAAAAGTCGTGGCCACCAGAAATGAGCGATGGCAAACATCTGTCATTTGTGATTATTTCCAAGTCTAGGGAAATTAACTTGACGTTCTTACAGATCCCGTGTGAATGCGATTTCTAAATAAATGGTAATTTGGAAACTGTGCATTGCAGCCATTGCTAAAATAAAAAATGAAACCAAATGCATTTTTATGAGACTAAATATTGTAAATGATATAATTTGTTCGATTATTCGCCTAATTTGTGATGGAAATATGATTTTGAATTGAAGGTAGTATCTGGATAATGATTGATGAAAGCTGAGTGAACTGTTGATGTAATTGAAGCTGCAGTTAGCAGTTAACAAGCTATGAAACAATATTTACTTTTTTGACAAATGCTGAGATACTTCGTACTACAAGTAACATCAGCCCACTTCCGGTCTTTTGCTGTTTCCAACGTAACTACACAATGTTCGTTAACACCATTTGGTTCATTCCATTCACCATGATACCTGCAAAATTTATTAAAGTAAGAAACAGTTAGTAATGGTTACTTACGCACAATTAACACATCAGCATAAGCAAAAAGCACACCTATTCAAACAGAGTCCCGAGTCCTCATCTAAACATATTCTATTCTATATATAATTTTATTCTAAGAAGTTTGTTCTATTATCTCTATTCAAACAGAGTCCCGAGTCCTCATCTAAATATATTCTATTCTATATATAATTTCATTCTAAGAAGTTTGTTCTATTATCTGTTAATGTTACCATGTCAGTTGATGGTGATTTACACTAGACTAGAAGAAGTTCATCACTGACATGAAACTGCATTAGACAGAAGAGAATTCTACAAAGCGGAGGTTTTTTAACTATTTTGATATAAAAATCTATCATTTCTAATTTGTAAAAGTGGTCTGCGATATGGATTGCAAGCTCTGAGAATCTGTTAATATTTTTATTATTATTAAGTCCGATCCATGCATTGGTGGGATATTCTAATTAAATATGACCGGTCCGTGTGAAAACTAAACTCCATTGTAGTAAGTTTCTGATTCACAGCAGATTAAATGGCTTTGATAAAAAGCCATGTCATGTAAATTCGCAAACAAAACCTTTATTTGAAACAGAATTTTCAGGTTCCTTCAAGAAATAGGGGATTTCCAACCGTGGAAAAATTCCACCAAGTGATGAAGAATTTTGTTGCATTCTTTTCATTTGGGAAGAATTTATGCCTGCAGGATTACTAATATTCTCTACCGTTACAGCAATACCTCTTTGTGTACACATGCACATCATTAACTATACAAATGCCAGAGCGCAAAAGCCGTTTATCACTACCTAATAATCGCAACAGTGTTTTCAGTGAGAGTGAACAGTTTCAAAAGATGCAAAGGTTGAAATGAGGTCAATGAGGTTTTGACTACTAATGTAAATAAATCCTTCGAATACTATTACTAAGGTAACGATCGACGATAAAGTTATATCGGTTGAAACATAGAAATAAATCATTATTTCGATGAACTTTAATTTGGCAAAATAGTTGATTAAAACTCAGAAATATGTGAAGAGACTCTCGGTTGCTCGGTCATGACTTTAGCATATATATATGCATATGCTATCAAGTTCTTCTGAGTTATAATTACTATAGGGAAACTGTAAAATGAGGCTTATTTTTGTCTCCTTCGCGCGAAATATTTGGAAACGATTTTTTTCAAACAATACAATACAACGAAGTTATCTAAACAACGACAAATAATATTTATATTCAAAATAACATTGTATGATTTATTATAGTGTGATAGTATAGTGATTACTTTTATCATTTCAATCTTCATGCGACATCAATTATTTAAACAACACAGACTTCACGGAACTTACCAGTTAGTATAGCTTGCTTTTGTGCCATCTGACCAAACCCATTCCTGTTCATTCTCGATGTTGTTCAAGCTCAAGAAGTACCGGTGAAAATTAGCCGTACTTGAACTGGATTGCCTGAATGATAAGTTATCCATAATAGTACAGAAAATTTGTTACTCACTTTAATTTTTCCTGCCTGAATAATTTTTTTTGTTGTTTAATTTTAATGCCCTGCTTTATCATACAAAATGCAATTCTGGATGCAATTTTTGTAAAATATACAGTCATTCAATTGATTCAAACACTCAATCACTCACAACTGAGTGAACACTCCCTCCACTCCCCTATATTTTCAAACAACATCCCTAATTTTCAAGTGTGACACCATACTTTAATTCCTGACGTGAATAAGATTGTATTCGAATACTGTAAAATTAGGCGGTATTCAGTACAGATAATCAGTCTAATACATACCACATTTTAATAAGTTGCAAATAGTTTCATCACTAATAGCAAAATATCTATCACCCCCTAAATTTATAAACACCCCCTCTCTCCCGAAATCAAAAGCTGTAGAACATACTGTATGCATATACAACCAATTCAATATACATACACAGCTATTCAAGCACTGTACATACGCAACCAACGTCATAGTCATGTATGTTCAACTATATACATCCATTTAAGTGATTAACATACAAAATTCAATGTCATATGCATATACCGTCATTTAGGGGATCTACATTCACATTCAATGGGTAATAAAAGCAAGTAGTTCATACACTTCCTGCGGTAATTTGGTTACCTAGACATGGTATGTTCATACTACGATAAACACAGATTAGCTGCTTGAGTGGATGATTACATGCACTAAGACGCAATCTACGATGTCGTGCATTAGCGGTTCCTAAACTTTTTGTTCGTGCGCCGCCGCCATATTATCATTGCTATCAACACTCACAGCTCACTTACACGAAGTAAAATTTCTGCCTTCAAATAAAACTCAATTTGGTGATAGTTAATGTGTACTATATGCTTTTAAAATTTGAAAACATGATTTCGCCCCTAAAATACTATACAAACCACACATGTTCGCTAAACTACAACTAGCGAAATTGAAGCAAGTAGTGTCCACCGCTATTGTTACATTACAATAGAGGCAGACATAACGTACTGAAAGTGAATGACATGGAATGGTAAAATGAATTTATAGAGTCATATACACATCATTTAAAATAAGAAACAATAAAATATTTGTCATAAACACAATATGTAAATTATTTAATCATATATTAGATATGTTCAATACCATTCTGTTAATTTTCGGTGCGCACTAAGCAAATCGCCGCCGCGCACAAGCTCACCATTTGGAAACCTCGGTCATAAATAATTGTTTCTCAACATGACGACTCTAATGATAGCAATAATGGAATCCTATCTTAAATGAACTGTTGTTTAGCCATTGTCTCACGTTACATTTTTTAAGCTTTGAGAGATTATTTTTGCAAGGTGAAGCTACGAACGTTGGCGTAATATGATAGTGTTCGTATGCTTATGGAAACTCCAAAACGGCGATTGATTGAAACATGAGAAATGACTTGTTACAAGAGTGAAGTAGATGCGATAGAAGGCCATGATATAAGTATAAGTCAGCGGCGACCGTCTACATCAGGGTTCGGCAACATACGGCCGGCGGGCACAGTAAAATAATCTGACCCGCGATGCTTCAATGAATTATAGCGACAAAACTGCTGTTTTCACGATTGTATTTTTTATGTAACAGAATTTATTGTGAGACACTTTTAGACTAAATTATATTATCACCTAACAATTTAAACAACTACTCGTTTAACGCGCCTACGATTTAAATATAATTAGACAAATGACAAAAAACGCAGAAGAGTTGATTCTGAGTGCAGCGGTTTCAATGGCGCAGAAAATATTCAATGCAATGCAGTGAGGAAACAAAATCCATAAGCTATTCGGGAGATGTGTCACTGCTTATTTTTATAAAAAGTATTCTTGAAGGAAATCCAAATTTGACAAATCATGCGAAAAAATTGATGTTTCGAAGTACATTTGTGTGCAAACAATTATTTTCTTCATTCAGCGTGGCGCCTCATGTAGAAAAGTTATCAAGCGTGATGCAACAAAAATTGTCACATAAAATGTCATTTGTATTTTTTTCCTCTTTTATTGAGATGACCAAGTTGAGTTCACAAGTTGTCGCAGTCTTTTTAATTTTTAAACTCATGATATGAGTGAAAAAGCTGTGATTCATCGGTCATCTGTTTGGTTTTTAAGATTCTGAAAATAAGTGCAGCCCGCCAAGACTTGCGACTCTTGATTTTGGCCCACGAGCGATAAAAGGTTGCTGACTGCGATAGATAGTTTCAAAAATCTGCTACTTTTATGGACTGAAGATAGTGGAATATTCAAATTGTATTGAATATTCAAAGTAAATATTCCAGACTTGTGTGAAGTCTGTACCTATCTTCATAGTTTCGAAAATACGATCGGTATCTTGAAAAGTACGTCGATGATTTTTGCTGCAAAGTGCGATAAACAAACTAAGAATTGGTTGTATTTTCTATTTCAAAAATCAAATCACTTATTTCAATTGAGTACTGACACAATGGTACTGGCATACACTGGCACTTTTCCGTCTACTTTCAGCATATTGCTGGCAACCTCGCTCTTAGCACATTTTCATGACTTTACCTTGTAGGCATGATTCGATGTTTGAAATATTGTAATCACATGGGTTAAAAGTTGAAGAATGTAATGATTCTTACCATGCGTCGAGCTCCCGCACGATAACGTCATTAATTTGTGGGTCTTTTATTGTAGCTAACTCTGACCCTCGTTTTTCGCACGCCTTTTTGCTCTGGGTGTAATTCATCAACGTCAAATGATTGAAATACAGTTCCATGTCTTGGTAAAGGATGATGTTGTTTGCATCTAAATGAGTGTAAAATATTGGAACTCCGTTTTGCTACATCTCAGTCTATTTGACTAGAAATACAATATCTTTAATATTATTTTTACGTATCAAACTTTCAGCATGTATTTTGAATGCCTCACGCTGTCTGTCAGCAGATAAGTGATTGGCTATCGGTGAAGGCAGAGCAATGGAAAAAAGGTTGTGACTGATTCAATGTTTTCAGTAATTTATCAAAACCATTACAATATAAAAGTCGCATACAATAACATATTATTCGATTCTATCTGAAAAAATATCCGAATCGATTCTGAAATCATCAAGTATTCAAAAATTTCCGTCTATAATAAACAGTACATCTGCGAGTTGCATATGTTCGATATCTATACTTCGGTCAACACCGAACAATTTCCCTTTGCGATCGGCAAACATATTCTAACGGCTATTTCTTCCTTGTCAGTAAAGTTAAAGTGGTCAAACAGATTTCTTACCGCGATCACAAAATGTCCCTCTGTATCCGTTAACACAACTACATTCCACCTGACACCCGATGGTACTTCTACAACTTCCTCCATTCTTACATGGTGTTGAGTGACACGGATCAATGACTGCGATATAAAACAACAACCCTCGATATGGTTTTAGATAGTTATAGAAAAGTATAAAAATTATTGCAACAGCAGAGGACACCGGATCCTCATCATTAAAACTAATTCAATGTAAAAGTGACGACAGAATGAAAGTAATACTTTTCACTATTTAAATTCAAAATGAATAAACTGTTAGATACAACGATGCCAAGATAAATAATCCAAATGATATTAATCTAGAGAGATCTCTTATAAAATAAGTTAATGAAAAGACGGAATATATTATACTAAAATCCCACACAATATGAAAGAAGTAATCATTTGGGTGACCTATGGTGGGTTTTTTGGAGGGGGAGGGGGGTTAAACTATCATTTCATTAAATGTTTAAAAAAAATATTTGACAATAGTTGGTAAAGAAACTATACCTACTACTATATTGTCATTGCCAATTATTGAAATTTTTCAAATCGTAAGTAAGATTTTTTGCTGATTCGAAAGTGCTACCTTAGTGTTTCTTTTAAAATCTCCTAGCACACACGTAATACTGATATGCAATTATGCGTTTGCCCGGTTTTCAGTTGCAATCAAATGCAATTGCAGAAACTGTGACGTATTGCACAAACCTGGTAATTCGCAGATAAAACCTTTTTTATCGTCATTTGTTCCAGAAAACCAAAGCAGATCTGTGTTTGATTCTTCAACACTAGTATTGAGATATAATTTGTTCCCAGATTCCGGTTGACTATTTGCCCATTTTTCAAATCCACCAGTAGAGAATGGCTCGCCGTCAATGTATCTCCAGAAATCACTGTTGTCTTTCTTCGCACCGACCCAGAAAGTCATATTATTTACTGAACCAAATCTTGTTTTAATCGCCTCTTCTATGTATTCATGAATTTCTTCTGTTTTGATCATTGCAAGCGTTGCAGTATTATTCATTCTGAAGCAATAGGACTGAGCGTCGTAGTAAGTTCTCTTGTCCAAGTAGTTTAAATGGTATTTGCAATTTCCTCTAACGTTGAATACAAGTTCTATTTGAAGTAAAACACAAAAATGTTTTATGTTACTTTCAGCGTGACAACATTTTAGAAAACATAACCCCTGGGCCCTCGTATTTTATCTTTACTTATGCATCTGAACATTGGGAAATGTCAATGCATGGAATTCAAACAGAGTGAATTCCTTTTTTTAACTTAGGATTTGAGAATAAATTTAAGATCTGTAAAATGGTTTCATTGCCAGACATTTCTTAACAACTTTACTTATACTACCTAATATTGATAATGTCACTAACTTCTGCTAAGTCAAGAAAATTTCTTTGTAGTTAAAACACAATACTAAATCAAATACTCAAGCCTATCCCCAATGATACCAAAGCCAAAAATTCTTAAAGTATTGCGACCAGCCATTGTGATTTAAAATGGAAGTAACTAAATATGCGTGTTGAATGGCAATGATTTACTTACACATATGAAATAATAAAAAAAAAAATCTTTTTGAATATATTTGCATAGGATTTTATTCATTTTCATTTCAACACTGTTCAAAAGTTACCTACCAAACGGCCAGGAGAAATGAGCGATTGATTAGCAACTATCATTTTTGATGATTTTCAAGTGACGGGGAAATTACCTTAAGATTTCTACCACGTGCGAATTGAATTTTAAATGAACGAAAATTGAAAAACTGTTCATAGCTAAAATAAAAAATGTGTTTAGAACCAAATACATTTTATTGGAAAAGTTGTAAATGATATAACTTGTTCGATTTTTTCGCCCAATTTTTGATGGAAAATATTATTGATTTAGGTTTCGTTGCACATTTTTGAATTGTCGGTGGTATCTGGATAATGATGGATGTAAGTGGAGAGAACTGTTGATGGTGTTGAAGCAGTTGGCAGTTAACGTTCTCTAAAACGATATTTACTTTTTTGACAAATGCTGAGATACTTCGCACTACAAGTAACATCAGCCCACTTCCCGGCATACTTGTTTTCCAGCGTAATTACACAATCTTCTTCTCTGTTTGTAGGGTTGGTTGGTTCTGTCCATCCCCCCTCACTATACCTGTAAAAAAGTCTCTCAAAATGAAAAAATTAGTCAATCAGTACTTACGCACAATTATTACATCAGCATAAACTAGGAAGCATATCTATTCAAACAGAGTCCCGGGGTTCTATTTGAATATATTCTATTATATATACACCCTATGCTAAAAGGTTTGTTCCATTATATGCAAATATAGGATAAGCCAGTTGATGTTGATTGACACTGGACTAGAAGCAGCTCATCGCTGACATGTACATGCTCATCGTACTGCTTTAGACAGAAGAGAGGATGCTACAAAGCGGAGGTTTGTTCAACTATTTGATAAACAAGAGAGCAATGCTCAAATGTATGGACACGCAGAACAACTCTCCAAAAATCATCTGCGTGACTTACCAGTACCTGTATCGGGGTACCGTGACGGTACAGAGACTGTCATAGATATTTTACGTCCTGTGACAATGATCCATTCTTCTTGATTATATTGAAACATCAATTGAAATATCTCGTGATATGAGTCAATTATGTAACGTATTATCGGATCAGGTACCGAACCACAGAGGTACAGTCAAACATTTCACATAAAAACGTTACTAAATAACATGTGTCAACTTAACACCACCCGAATCGGGGAACAAATTTCGGTACTGTGACTGTCATAACCGTTTAGGGCTGATGGACAATTCGACTACACGGACAACTCACCAGGCCTACCTGTAGTCGAGTTGTCTCTGGTAAGTTGTCCGTGTGTAGTCGAGTTGTCTGCCTCCCATTTTACATGGCCCGTGGCAATGATCTATTCTCCCCCATTCAATTGCAACATAAATTGAAATACTAATTAATTCGTTTCATTCCCTTCTCCATTATTGAAACAAAATTTAAAAAACAAGCCTCGCTTTTACGAGACAGCTACGAGTTAGTTCAGTGTCACCGCATTGGGGTCCTGTCTTGTGACAGCGTGAATTGAAATTACATGATGGTCCGACTCACAACTGTAGTAACACCAACGATACAAGTCACTACTGTATTATAACACCAAGTACGGCACTATTCGCCATTCACCATTCCTCAAATCTTAGCAAAGCAAGGACTCCGTTACGAACCACCGACGTCCGATGGCACGTGATCAAAGCCAGCATATATGCCCGCAGAACGTTCAGTGACGTCATAGCAAACAAAAACAAATTTCACAGAGCTAACAGAAATATTTGAAATAAATAAAAGTAATAGCCTTCTGGAGAAAAATTTCATCTTTACCCACTAAAAATTTCAAAGCAATTGGTCCAGTATAATCAAAGAGAAAAGCGACTTTTTAGATTTTCCACTAGGTGTCCAAAAAGTGTCAAAGAACAACATAACAACAAAACTATCGTTATATCCACTACGTATCCAAAAATTATGACAATGCATTATCATTTGTAAAAGTGCTTCACGATATAGATTGCAAGAACTGAGAATGGGTTACTATGTCAACCATTCTTAATATAATTGAGCCCAATCCACGCGTTGATAATGTATTCTAATTGAATATGACCGGTCCGTGTGGAAATGAAACTCCATTTTAGCAAGTTATTGATGACCATCAGACGAAATGACCTTGGTAATACGCGCTGTTCACAAGTTAACTCGCAAACAAAACCTCCATTTTAAACAGACTTACCCCCATCTTTTGAGTAATAAGGCCTCCCCAACCGCAGAGGACTTCATTCCCATTGAAGAATTTTGTTACATTAATTTATTTTGGAAAGAATTAATATCAATACCTATTTATGTACACATCATTTACTGTACAAATCTCAGAGAATTGACTCCGCTTATCATTAGCTGATATTCCTATAAATATTGAAACAGAAACGGCAAAAGTGTTTTTATGCGTTGTGAACGGAAGTGAACAGTTTAAAAAAACGCAAAGATGTAAACGCAACAATAAGGTTTCGACTACTGATCTAAGTGAATCATTTAAAAATTTGGAAACAATAGACTGAAAACTAGTTGCCCAGTCATTACTTTAGCATATGCATATGCCATCTTCTGTTTTTGGAGAAATTCCAGAGTTATAATTACTAGATGTAAACTGTAAAATGAAATGAGACTTATTTTTGTCCCCTTCACGCAAAATCTTTCGAAACGATATTTTCCAAAGTTCTCTACACAACAACAAATAATATTTATATTTCAAAATAACATTGTCCAATTTATTATCATGTGGATAGTGATTACTTTTTTCATTTCAATCTTCATGCGACATCAATTACTTAAACAACACAGGCTTCACGGAACTTACCAGTTGGTATAAGTTGCTGTTGTGCCATCTGACCAAACCCATTTCTGTTCATTCTCGATATCGTTCAAGCCAATGAAATACCGCTGATTTAGGGGATCAGGTGGACTGGCTCGCCTGAATGAAACATTATTTATAATATAACTGAAAACATAGTACTCATTTAATTTTTTACGCCTGAATACTTTTTTGTTCAAATTTAATGTTTTTTTATTATACAAAATACGATTATTAATGCAATCCTGACAACATTTGTAAAATGATTACCCGACACTGATGGAAAATCCACCGCACCGGCAAGTAAATCAGAGAGCAGTGCTCAAATATACGGTGGAATAACGAGCTGCATGAAGCTCTAATAGAGGAATGTAAAAATAAATAGAAAACGGATCATATGTACACTTCGTGTCAAATATCGGAGTCAAGTTTGTAACGTTGCATACATATGAATTATCAGCCAACTCATATGTAGCTTGTACAACCTATACACATAGGCTATGCAGCAAGGCAAATATACGAAACGAAGCTATGTCATTTTCATATACAGTAAACCAATTGCATGTATACGGCCGGTAATGCCATATGTAATGTCATATGCATACATAGCCAACTCAATATATATACATATACAGACATTTTGTTAGGCACACACAAAATTCAATGTCATATGCACAAAGTGATTTACCTGCACCCCCGCCTATAGAGGGTAGACCCCCCCCCCCCCCACCCATTCCCCCTAAATTTTCAAATAAATAATTGTTTCTTAACATGACGAATGTGCTGATAGCAATAATGATGTCGGAATCCTATCTTAAATAAACTATTGTTTAGCCATTGGCCCACGTTACATTTTTTTAGGATTTGACAGATTATTTTTGTAGAGGAGAGCTAAGATCGTTGGACATATATATAGAAACTCCAAAACGGCTATTCATAGAAATGTGAGAATTGAATTGTTACAAGAGTGAGGTAGATGCGATCAAATGCCATGATATAAATATAAGTCAGTGGCAAGCGTCCACATGTTCATTGCATCCAGCGATACATACGAATTTTGCCGTTGGTGAATACATACAGTATAGGTTTAAAAACTATGATGCCATAACGCCCGCAACACTTGATCGCTCATAACTTTAGGAATCTGCTACTTTTTATGGCTACTGACTAAAGATAATGGAATATTCAAATGTATTGATTATTAAAACTGAAGACTTCAGAATTGTGTGAAGCCTGTACCTATCTCCGTAGTTTCAAAACTACAACTGGTATCTTGACAAGTACGTGAATGGTTTTTGCTTCAATGTGCGATTAAGAACTAAATTCGTACTTTCATTTTGGAGAAACAAATGACGTATTTCAAATGAGTAGTCCCACAATGGTACTGGCATACACTGGCACTTTCCCATCTACTTTCAGCTGATTCATCGGAACCTCGCTTTTCGCACATTCCCATGAATAACTGACACTCTTTGCTTGCACAAAACGACTTTACGTTGTAGGTATGATTTGATGTTTGAGGAACGATGTGATCACATGGGTCGAAAGTTGAAGAATGCAATAATACTCACCCTGTGTCGAGCTCTCGTACGATAACCTCGTTCATTTGAGAGTCTTTTATTGTAACTAACTCCGCTCCTCTTTCTTCGCACATTCTCACGCTCTCAGTGTAATTTCTCAACGTCAAATGGTTGAAATACAGTTCCATGTCTTGGTAAAAGATGATGTTATTTGCATCTAAATGAATGCAAGACATTAAGTACACCGCTTTGAAACTTTTCAGTCTATAATACCAGCAATACATTAGCTTTCACATTTGTTTCATCAAACTTTCAGCATATATTTTTCAAATGCCTTAACTAAACAAACTTAAAAATTATTGATTCTATACTTTATAAAATTTTACCGTTTATTATATATTTATATTGAAGTGTTGCTCAATAGTAATTATATTCTATCACGGCGTGGCAGCTGCTGTTCTGCTTAAGTAAAATCAAGCGACGATTTCAAAAACTCGCTCATGGCAAATAAGCGCAGCTTTCTCACTTTTGGAAGTGGTTTTTGGGGAAATGAATTTTGTGTAGAAGTGGTTGTTATTGATTTCAATCGGTAAGTATGTTGATAGGTATTTGTCTGTCTGTATGTCTGTTTGTCTGTTAGATGCACGTGATATCTCCTCACGAAAGCGAGATTGAATCTGCTCCAGATTTTGCATGTGCATTCATCTTATCTCGGACCAGAAGCCTATTGATTTTGGAGAATTATGCCGTTTAATTAGCGAGTTATTAATTAATTGGTGATGGGACACAATGTGTCACTATGGAGTAAGAGCTCTTTTTTGGGGGGATCCCCTAACTTTCGATCGATAAGTCTTCGGTCTCTGACCGATATTCTCGTTTATATTGTCAGTTAATATTGCCACCATAAAAACCCTACATCACGCCAAGCATGGGCATATCCCTGAATAGCGAGATTTTGCAAAAAAATATATTCAAAAAATTTGGGCCTCTCAGGAAAAAGATTGGGATCCACTGATTTTAAGTATTTTTTTTCGAACAAACTTTGAGTAGGGTTAGTCGGTGACTAAAACTTTACACTTTCGGAGAGGGCTTTGAAGCCCCTGTGAGGTTATTATCACTATTACAGCATGCAGCCCTCACTATAGGTATGTATGGATGGGCATTATATTAGGGCGTATTAAGATTTGTAAAAATGAATGTTGGTTTATTTTATAGGTTTTTTGTGCGAAAATGCTAAAAATATTTGACAGACATTAAGATCTTACTTTCACAACGTGTGCATATTTACTCATGTTGATACTAATTTGCTAATATTAGCAATCTAGTTTCTTACTTGATTCACCTCGTAGAATAGCTTTTAATGAAAAACAAACTGTTTATTGCAATGGTTGGGAAAACATTCGTGTGTACTTATTCGCATCCACATCTCTTCTATTTTGTATGGGATGGCTTTATACTATATTGAATATATATTCAGAGTTTAAATATGGTTGATTTAAAACTGACGTTTGCAAAATGCGTCTGAATTATCTTATTTTTAATGATATTCTACCGAATCTTGTTAATTTGATTTTCCTCTCTAGTAAACATTTCTATGCAAAAAGTATTTTCTGATTCCCCATCAGTGTTGACAGGATTTTTTCAGCTCATCGTGTGCCGAACGTTGTGTATTTACATCCTTGATGCCAAGATGAACTATATAGATTGCTGTCAGATTGACGGTTGTATAACTTAAATACTTTGAGCGAAACAAGATGATATATCCTTATTTTCATTCAAAATTAGACTTGACAGGAAGTTGCATATTTTTATAAATTTTTACAGAACACAACGTTCCAAATTTGTAAATATGATGATCAGATTTTACATTTAAATCTTTAAAAAAAGTGAAAATATGAATAGATTTAGTATTACCTGACTGACAAACATGAAATCTTCCGATAGAACACGATGTGCCTATCCACTTACTATCCTCCTTTTGAAAAAGTAGACATTTTGCTTCATTAGCAGCTCGATTTTTCCTTAAAAATATTTAAAAAGATTAATAGTATTGAAAAAAATATCCAGTCAAAAAAGAATTATATACTGTAATGCGTTTTTTATTTGTAAAACTGTCAGGAATATGGTCTTCACACAGACTTCCCACACAGAAAATACCTCAACATACTTCGACAAGGTGTTTAAACACATTTTCTCTCAACAATTATGAAAAAAATTTAGTTTATTGCATTATAAATTAGCTTTTCAATTACGTTATTATCATTTTCATTGCAATATTCTGAACAATATAATTCATCTTACAAATTATAGTATTACCATACTTTTTGCCAAAACGACTAATTTTTTAATTACTACATTTTCATTACTGTAAAACGGTGGTTTCAACCGAGTTTCCGTCAGTACAGTCCAGGGGCTTTTCAGATCTCTGTTTAAATCCCAGATTATATATTAATATATCTGCAATGTTTGAATATAGCCAATTACCTGGTTATACCAAAATGAGGTAGTCACTATTATTGAACTTGCTACACTTTGAAAATAATTTTGTTTTGAAAGTGTTATGTTTGCTTTTGTATATACATATTTATAGGCTATACTAGCGTTTTCCAAACTCTTTTAGCCACGGAACACTTACGTTTTTTTAACTCGCCTCGCGGAACACCAAGAATGAAAGGGTAAAATTGACAAAGAAAAATGGTGTAACGCAGCGTTTCCGGATTGAAAATTATTGATTGAAAATTGAAAATTATTATTTCTTATTTTGAATACTGTGTGTAGGCATCAGTAAATTCATTTTACCTTTCTATGTCGTTTATTTTTATTACGTAGAGTATGCATATATTGTTACGTAACAATGAAGATAAACAGTATTGCTTCAATTTCGTGAGCTGCATTCTATTTAGTACTCCCGGAGTATGCGAACCAAGATGGCGGACACAGGGAAGTGGTATGTGTACCAGGTTAGGTTTAGACCATAATTGCAGGTACAAATACTATTGGAGTCACTTGGCAAATCCCCGATCTTGTAATCGAACAAAAATAAGGAAAACTGGAATAAAATTATTGCCTAACCCTAGCCTGCTACACATATCGCGTTCCGGTGTCCGACATTTTGATTCACATACATCAGGAGTAAAGCTCCCCAGTAATGAAAGTGTTTCATTAAATTTAACTGTTTCACAATATCATTTTGATTTGTAGTTCATCGTGTGAAATATGTATGTGGCAAAGTTTGCGGCCCGCTGGTCCTTCAAATTTATGCTTGCGGCCCTCGTGGTAATATGAGTTGTGCAGGCCTGGTTTAGGGGTTATACGAGAACTAGATGCTATGTCGCATTTTATTAGTTTTTCGCCTGCAATGCCGTTGAGAAAACAAAATCTTTTAGCCTTGAAATAAAAACCTAGAAATCTTAAATAACAATGAGGCAGTGTAAAAATGCATTAATGTGGTTGAAAGCTGACCAAAAAATATAACACTGTCAGAGTGGAATTCCCTCCAAACTCTTTGAAACCGTAAAATAATTTGCCGCATCATCCTGAACGTTTTTGTTAACTCATATGCGTGTTTTCGTACTCTAATTTCATAAAATCGAGAGCCATAAAAAGTCCTTGATAGAAGTGCTGCATAGGTAAAACCCAAAACTACACCAACACCAACCGAAGCTTAAAAGATTTGTTTCAGAAGTTTCTTATAGATACAAACATTGAATAAATATATATGACCCATACTCTCTTCTGTTCCGCGATAAAAATATAATTTTCGACCTATTCATTGAAAAAGGTTCGCCATCCCTGCCCTATAGCAAAACCAAAACGATTGCTGTAGACTAGATAATGAACTTGACAGTCAAAAAGCTAGGCAACGGTCAACAAAAATGCTCCTACCCTTAAGACGTTAGGGTGAAACGATATTGAGCGGTCTCTAGTTGTGCGACAACTTCACGATACCGAGATCGCCATGGCGACCAACTTGGTGGTAATTTTGATCCCTTTTTGACGTAAAACTCAGAAAACACTGGTGGAACACAGTTTGGGAAACGCTGGATTATACAACGGAGACAATAAAAGGCAGCTCAACTCAAGCCCCTGAAATGTCCCATTGAGGGTCCGTTCCAGCAAAAAGTTTGAAAAGCACTGCTAATAAATATTTTATCGGCAATATAAATCAATCAATCGATTACTGTTCATCATTTCCATAATCATATTTTGAATTTTTCAAATTTTGTTTTATCGATTTCAGTATGCTATTTATGAATGTATAAATTATCTCACCAATTACTGTATTCTATATCAGACCCATCATTCCACGTCCAGTTGGTTTCTGACCAAGATGCACCAATCCAGGTATTCATATTCGCAAGCCTATCATAATACAAAATATATGGTTTGATGCCGAGAATTGACGCATAATTGCAGAATGAGTATTGGTAAAATATAGGCAAATAACCACTGACCAATCTATCAAGATTGCAAGGCAACACGTGTCACAGATCAGCCTAAGCTCATTTTCAGAACTATAGAATTGTGAAAACTTGATCCTGACGGGGACTTACTTGATAAATGTCTGTAACTCTGATCCAAATTGTCCATTTTTCACTTCTACAAGCCATGAATTTCTTGATTTACAAAAAGCTTTGGCTTCAGAATAGCTTAATTTTACTCTGTGTGCTTCTAATCTGTACGGTCCCACAAATTCAGTTTTGAGTAAATCTATAAGAAAAAAACGAGAATATCGGTCAGAGACTGAAGACTTATCGATCGAAAGTTAGGGAATCCGCCAAAACAGCGCTCTTACTCCATAGTGACACTTTGTGTCCCATCACTAATTAATTAATAACTCGCTAATTATACGACATAAATCATCCAAAATCAAAAGGCTTCTGGTCCGACATATATTAAATACACATGCAAAATCTGGAGCAGATTCACTTGAAAATATGAAGAATCTTATTTTATTGAGTAAAAACTAGGTACAGTATTTTGCATAAGAGATGGCAAATATATATTTAGTGGTTCATCATCCTTGAAAACCCACTCTTCGTTTTCAATACTTCTTTTGTATTAGAATTAGGTATTGCCTGTTGCAGTATAAACTGAGTGCAGGAAAATATTTTACTCGGGTTCAGTTTTGTAAAATCGTCCCAAATATATGTATGACAATTTATTTAGTCATATCTACCATTATTGGATATTTCCATTGTAGGCTAGACAAACAATCCGTTTAGTAGCAATAGATCTTCCTCTGTTGTACTTTTTCGACTGCTAAATTACATTTTTCTACAAAATCTGCTCCAATATATTTGAAATTTTACAATAAATAGCAATATCCTTTGTGCGAGAATTTCTGCACTATTCATAAAGGAAGAAATTGTTTTTTACGGTAAGTTCTAAATTTGAATCAAAAAAGAAACTTCAGTTTTATAAACTGCTAGAAAAAAATAACGGGGTTATTAATATGTTGCTAATATGCACTAATAGGTGTGAGATTGTATACCGATATTGTTTTGAGCATGATTCAGTCTGACTACTGAGATATCTAAATCAGGGTTTTGTAAACTGGGGGGCGAGAGGTCGAGCGACGACTTTTAAGGGTTGCGAAGGGCACACCAATTTCACACAAAGTTTGATATTTATTGAGACTAGTGTAAAACAGAAATCTCACGATTTCGAATATGATCGGAGTAGCGGCGCGCTTGCATAACAATGCCGTCTTTGATTGTTAGACCCGAGAAGTGGCGTGTTTCCAAATCACCCGCGGGTCGCACAGAAGTATCAAGCGTGCCGCAGGCGGCCTGCGGGCCGTATGTTGTGCAGGCCTGCCCTAAACAGTCTGCAGATGCACTTCCGAAAGAAACGTTGCAAAAAATGAACAGATCAATTGCATTGGTATGTCATAAACGATGTCAGAGTCAATAGCTGAATAACGGTACACAGCGGTGCAGACATGCGTCCAAAATTAGGGGTTTTGGAAATTAACATACCGGCCCGGAGATTTAACAATTTGAATATGAGCGATCGCAGCCCTGACTGCCCAACTGACGGTACATTATAATAGTTTAGTTATCGTTAGATTAATTTAAGGCCGGTTTTATAAATTTTTATCACTGATATTTTAGCATTTTATTTTATTTTATTCGTGTCTTGACGGGTCACGAATAAAACGCGGTGGGTCACAAAAGTGGTTCGTCATCCGTGCTTTAGGGATAGGAATATAGCCTAAAGAATAAAGGCAAAATATCAACTTTTCTTCCTCGATCTCCGCCTGGTTTTACTTTGAAATGCTGAAAAAAAAGCACCCATGTTCGCTAAAATCGGTTCGGCAGATTAATAAACCCTTGCTTTCGTGAGATATCGCGTGCATCTAACAGACAGACGAACAGTCACATACCTATCAACATACTTACCGATTAAAAAGATTTTGAGTAAATTTAGAAGTAAAAAAATAATCTATGTATTATCTAGCTAGTGTATTATCTTCCTCATTAAATTTAATTTGAGCTTTTCCAAATTGTCGGAATTACCAATAGATTATCCACCATTTGGATAAATCACTCGCACATTCACTCTGGAAAATCGTCTCAGAGCAATTTTATTATTACCTCGTCAACCCAAGCTGTTAGATCTTATAAGTTCGTAATACGCGGAAAGAGAGTGTTCGTCTAATATGTCATTAAAAGTAAATATGTACTTCATGATTTATTAATTACGTTGGTAACATCCCAAGCTTGGTACATACATTACCAAGAGCATAATATACCGGAAAGAGATTGATCGTCTATGTTGTTAAAAGCTAATGTGTGAAACGCTTGAGATATATAACTTACATTCCGGTAGTACGTTGACTGGGAAAATCAGTAGAATCAAACAGTTGAAGAAAATCATATTTCTTAGCGTGTAAAACATCTCATCTCTCTTCGAATGTCTAAAGTTCATACATTTAATGATACAACATATTGTCGTCTAAATATATACTGACGTATGAGAAAGAAGAATAATTGAAAATGACATTAAAACTGGCTCATTTACCATATATTACTGTATTAACAGGCTAGTATTTTTTAATGAATGAAAAAGACAAAATGTTAAATGTCACAGTATTGAGAATGTCATTAAGCCCCGGCCATTCACCACGTAGGCCTATTTATTCCGTTAGTATTTACTAATGCAGGGGTTCTCAAACTTTTGGTGTTGCGGAGCCCTTGAAAGGTTGAATATTATTCGCGGAGCCCCAAAATAAATGTTAAAATTTTACTTTCAGATTAATATTCCTGAGCAAGTTAAAAGTACTTTACTTATTTTAAATGCTGAACCCTTTTTAATAGGGTTAACACAAGTCATAGATAAACCTAAATTTCAAACATAATATACTAAAGCTGTAAATTTGACACTTGACCAACATATTGATAAATTAGGGGGCGAATCTTTTCCCTTTTGACATTGAAAGACTTAAAAGGCCGCTAATAACGTGCGCGATATCATTTTGTTACAATCGCCGATTTTTTTCGTCAGCATGGCGTGTTTTTGAACCTTTAAACATCTTTACGCCGGTGTTTATTCTCCCTAAATCAAAAATTTCCCTCGGCATATACATGTATTGTTACACAATGACGACGTTAATTGCTTTTTGTTCTCGTGGGGAAGTATGAGTTTAATGTGAAAAACATGTTACCATATTATAGTCATCGGCGATGAAGGCTAAAAATAATAATTAATAAAGAGGTAAATCCGCAACTCAAATTTCTTAATTGAAAAACGCCTTCTAAAATATTAAAACTGAAACTTAAAATGGAAGATCACACGTTTCGTTTTCAGCAGACTCACCTCAGATTGAAAACGCTTTTATAGACTTTGCAAATCATAAAATTTGGTGTTATGTTAGGTTTTCATCGTAGTATCTGCGAAATCGAAACACAGTCAATTGTGAGCGCGATCCGCGATGTACCTTTTTTCATTCTGAAACTACCGGCAGAGCCGAATGCAATAAAATAAATTTCAATTGTTCGTATTTTGCCCAAATATTGTGATTTTTTAAACGGCGATATCTTGCTTAAAAATAATCTCAAGTGCAAAAGAACAAATCAAGTTCGACAAATCCCAAGATCGCAAAAATACGACTCCAATTTATTTATAGTTGGCAGTTTATCACATATTTTATGTTATTTTAGAATAGTATTTTCATTTTAGTAATCCTAATAGTAATCTCGAACCAAACGTGAGTAACGATGAGACACGTTAAATGCTCGCATCGGTCATGGATTGAATATTTTACGCAACAGAAATCTCGTTATCCGTTTTTTTAATCGCGAAGAATGTTGCGCGGAAATTTCCGATTCCAATTTTGAACCACCTGCCTCTTAAGAATCCTGGCTGCGCTCCTGCTTATAAATAATGTCATTTTTCAATTCCGCCTCTTTACCATATTTCGAGGCTATATTGTTGTCAGATTTCATCAATGCTGTTATTGCTTCTTTGAACAGTTACAAAATTTTGAGTCAGTATTTTGAAGAGTTCGCGGAGCCCCTGGGTTTCTCTCGCGGAGCCCTGGGGCTCCGTACGGAGCACTTTGAGAACCTATGTACTAATGCACGAAAACGCAACTAATGAAAAAGTCGAATTGACCCATTTGAGACAAGAAAAAAATAATAATTCAATGCAAAAACTCTCCTTTCCGATAATTATAGTTATGAGAAAATCATTACTACTCAATATTTTATTGAATTAAATTCAATGGATTTAAGTTTTGCGTCATATGATATTCACTTACGCTTTAATTTACCACTTTTACATTGTTTGCTTCTCATTAGCTTTTCACATTGTACTGGACTGTTTTGTATTTGCATAAATTTACTTCTAAGTAAGCGCGTGTCATTTTTAGGAAAATTTTTATTTAAAAGAACACAATCCCTAAATAGGGCTGGGCGTTTCAAAACAATGAAAAGTCGAAACTGCGCTATTTCGACTTTCGAAACGGATATTATGACATCATAGCAAATGCAAACTGAGATGCAAACTCGTCAAAGTAACATGTTTTCACTCAATAAAAAATTTGTCAACGTCATTACTTTTTGCGCCAACAGACATTTGCAATCAAGTACAGTTGCACCCTCCTACATTTGCACCCACATACATTTGCACTCACGGACATTTGCACCCACTGAAACTTGCCCTCACGGAAATTTGCACCCAAAGACATTTGCACCCATGAACATTTAAACCTACTTTCATTTGCACCCGAGTACATTTGCATCTACGTAAATTTGCACCTACGTACATTTGCACCCGCGGACACTTGCACTCGCGTACATTTGCCCCCACATACATTTGCACCCAGGAACATTTGCAGCCAGGTACATTTGTTCCCGCATACATTTGCAGCCGGGAACATTTGCAGCCACGGAAATTTGCACCCAGTTACATTTGCACCCGAAGACATTTGCACCCGTGTACATTCGCACTCATGTAGATTAGCACCCACGGACATTTACATCCGAGTACATTTGGACCACGGAAATTTGCACCCAAGGACATATGCACCCGCGTACATTTGCACCCACGAAAATTTGTACCCGCGTACCTTTTGCACCCACGAACATTGCACCCTGCCACTCACGGAAATTTGCACACGTGGGCATTTGCGTGTCTTTTGTACAAAGCCTACTTTCTTTGTACTGCTAAAAAAAGCCGCCCGCCAACGTTCAAAATACGAATATTAGTAATTATCCATATAGGATTAGGAATGCAGATTGCGCTGGTAATTCAAATTTTCAAATCATTTTCAGACCTGACCACAACTAGTTAATTATTCATTTGTTAATTTAAAACGTGGCGGGGTGTTTTCTCAAATCTCCCATTTTTGCATTTGTGGTGGGGGCTTTGTACCAAAGATTCAAACACGCAATGCCCGTACCCAAGATCACACTTACAATTTGTAATTTGTCTTGATATCTATAGAATATATTTATTAACATGGAAATGAAACTTTGTCTGAAGCGCAAATATTCACGTGTGAAAATGATTGGGTGCAATTATACATGGGTATGCGTGTAATAACCGTGGGTGCAAATGTCAAACGTACAAACTTAAAACTTTGGTTACGTTTGTAAAGGCGAAGACTAATAATTTTTGTCTTATTTCTTTGCAAATTTTGAAGCCTCAATTTGAGCAACTATTCAAAAAACAAAACCCGTTTCACATTGGTCCTTTCTCGCCAAATGCATTTATCGCCATTACATCCAGCGTAAATTATGTCGGACGTAATACGAACTAGTCATTTTGTAAAATCTGCTAGCAACAGCAAAACAAAACCTGGGAAATTATTCAGGCCACACTATTATATGATATTTAACTAGATCAGCAAAATAGGATTCGGTATTCATATCAACGCATAGCTATTCTAGAGTATCAGTTTCAATTCAATTTGCGAGAAAAAAATCGAAACGACACGTAAACAAAATTCAAATTTTTTTTATTTCAGTGGTCGTTTCATTTAATTTGCCATAGCATATTTAGTCCAAATTTATCAAAACAAAACTAAAATTGTATCCCTGAAACAATTCTATGAATAAAAAATCTGTTTCAAGCTCCCCTGCCTCTTAAAGTTTTCATATATGCAATAATATTATCACAACAAAACTGCAATGTAGCTCTGAAATGCTTTTTTTTACAATGTTATTAAGTATAAAAAAAAAATTCTGCTCGATGAACATTCTAAAAGCGTAAATCAAACACAGTTTTTTAGAGCAGACTGCTCGCGGGCCAAATCCGGCCCTCTGGGTAATTTATTCTGGCCCGCCTGATGCTGCCACAACCAAACTGAAACCTAACTTTGTTTTAGCTAAAAATAGCTCAAGGAATTTGTTATGATTGCGGTGACATTTATTTTGCCACGAGGCATATTGTTTTCCACCTTCGCTTTGTAACACTGAATATATTGTTCATAAAATTAAATCTTTTACGTCACACTTACATGGCCCGCCAGCCTGGGTGGACAAAATTTTTGGCGCCTGTTTCAAAAATCTAGTCCACCCCTGTCATAGAGTCATAATATAAACCCGAGTGGGATACAATATCACGTTTTATTGAAAACGACCGAACAGGGCAGACGCATTAATAAGCATCCGGAAAATAAGTAATCAACTTGGAAGCTTATATTTATATCCGATCACAATCACCACGAGCTTATCGGTTTTTGCTTTCAAGTCACTTAGAAGTAAAAAGTAAGTATTTATAATATTTATATCACAATTCACAAGATATTTGGCCACAGGCGCAGTTCACCGACCTCTGCTTCGAACAAATCAACACAAGACGGAGTTTGATCACAAACATGATAAATTTTCAATCTACTAGAATAATATCGCATTAACAATGAAAACAACCCTGATCCTGGACATCTGGCCAAGCCGACTATGGCCAACATCATTATTAATCTATCAGCTACCGAACTAAGTTTATATTGCATCTAGTTTCGATTCGAATTTCTGGGAAATAATTCAACTCCCTTGAAATGCAAATTTATTATTCTTCCAACATAACGTATGCTTTGTCTTATTCTGAGCTTGACGTAATGCGACGCATTTCCTTATTGAATATCGCCTTTCATCTATTCAGTGCCATGCACGTCTTTTATGTAAAATTATTTTTTCTTCGAAATATGTATTCCTTTTATGTAAAATACTTTCATGCTGAGAACCTATCCTGACTAAGCAATTTTTACATGCCTCAGCAAGAATTGGGCTGCACAAATAAAGCTATTGTGTTTCAAGAAATACGATCTCAAGCAACAACAGCCGGTATAAATTGTCTAGTCAAAAGAATGTTTTCAATTTGTTTATGGTAATACTAAACTTGACAATTACGTTTAAAATATGTAAAGTGATGAAATTTATATTATCATAATCTGTTGCGCCACTAACTATCTATAGCGAAAATTGGCGACATTTCAACCTCAAAGAATGTCAACTTTCACAAACTCAGTTGGATGTAATGATGTATTGGCCGCGTATGGACGGATTTAATGGTGCAGACTTGTTTTTTATCATAAAGGGGTTTTTCTGAGTATACATGTTATGGTTATTACCAATTATTCCCACGAGGGTGTAGATTCAACAGGTGTATATCACCACCATTGCAAATGTGTTTCCTTTCTGGTACAAAGGTTAATCTATTGTAAACACAATTTATTGTGATCGAACATCACGAGAATATGAATGAAGCAATCACTAAATTTTGGACCATAATTGACGAAGAATGAAATGAATTGTTTTGTTAAAATGTTGCTGTTCTTGTTCTTCGTCATGGAATTTTATCGTTATCAAAAAATCGCCATGTTCTTTGAATCATTTTTGTGTGCTATGACGTTACCAAAATGTGCACACCTTGTGGCGGTTCCGCGAACACATATCAACGGATCTCGTGCTTAGCAAGAGTGGGAAGTTTTTTATGGAGAACAGTAAACTGTGAGACCTGATCTGGTAATACATAGGTGACTTGGATCAGTTGGTATTTCAATTCACGTTGAAACTGAATTATGAAGAATAGATCATCGTTACAGGACCTGTAAAAGCTATGATAGTCCCTTTACCGTCACGATACCCTGATAAGTTACCTGGTAGGTTGCCGCATATGGTTTTTGCGGAATTGGTGATAAAATATATATTGTTTCGCTTTCCGTGACCACATATTTGAGCATAGCTCACATGTTTAAATTATATTCTTTAACTTCCAATAACTCTCAACACTCGCTGTAATCACATCACAGTCAAAGAACTTAAACAAACCGGTTAATTTAGCCTTAAATATCAAAGTAGTAATAATAGTTCATAGTGAAGGCATTTGCTCATCGCCTCCAGTGATTAAATTATGTACAGCATGTCATGTTAATGCAGCAGACGTATTGACTTCAATCCCTTTTTCTGAAATAAGGGAACCTGGTGTTTGTAAATATTAGGATATATCATACCTATTTTGAAGCAAAGCATGGTTGCAAATAAAGGTTTTAAATACAAGAAAATACCTCGTTATCTCCGTTAGCTCTTTAACAAACAAAATGAAGAGCATTCAGCCGTAGGAAAATTAATTTCAAAGAATGATTAGACAGGGTCTAGTTCGGAGAATAAAAAGTCTGAATGCAACATTCCTTTGAATCATCAGATCAGCGTTTTCCAACGCCATCCATTGTTTTGACGAGTTCATACAAAAATAATATCTTCTATTCTAAGTAGCTTTAATTATACTGTTAAATATAACGATTAAAATATTGGTGCCATTGAATTATTGTCTCGCCATTATATGTTTCCTACCGGGGCATGGCGGGTTTAAGAGACAGCTTTCTCATACTTGAAAAAATGACGAACCCATTGGCTTAAATAGTGTATGTATTGGGATATACACCATTTTTTCTAAACGAACCAGGTATCATTTTACGGACTCATTTTAGTGTCCGACGGCCTGTCGCTTTAACGTTCCCGTACTTGGAACGCTAACTCGTCAAATTGCCAAGTTTTATTATTTTAGCTTGTTTTAATTTTAATGTTCTAGTCAAACAAGAAAATATGCCGCTACCGTAGTATGTGAACCGAGATGGCGGACACCGGAACGTAGTATGTGTACCAGGTTGGGGTTAAGCCAAATTTTTATTCCAGTTTCCTTATTTTATTTCTATTACAATTTCGGGGACTAGCCAAGTGACTCCCGTATTGTTTGTAATTGAAATTATGGCCTAACTCTACCCCGGTACATATACTACGTTCCGATGTCCGCCATCTTGGTTCACATACTACGGGATTGCCGGAAATATTGTCAAGTCAAAACCGGTCCAACTATCAACTTACTATAGTTAAATTAAACCAAATATGCGATGTGTTTGATGTATGAAATACTTTAACTATGCGCGGTATTGTTTCACTAGTTTCAGGATCAGTGATGAAAAAGCCACGTCGACGGAACCAAGTGTTTTTAAAGTGGAGTCTACTATAAACACACAGCCTTTTTCCATGCATGTGCATTGACGTTACGATCTACAGTGGAGACATGACCCAAAGACTGCGCAACTATCCTATGCGTGCAATTCTTTTCTAATGAATTGTAAGTTTATTTCGACTCCATAGGCAGCTTAACAAACGCCAAAAGGATTGATAATACCAAATAAATAAAACTGAATGGAGAATCAGGACCAAAAAGCGGGTAAGGTTCATAGCGTACAAAATATGAATAAAATGGTTCCCAATCTTTTTTGCCAAATTGCTACCTACGCCTATTTTAAAACTCTTTACCTCCATCAATATGCATGAAAACTACTTTAATTGTCCAATCTTTAATGTGTGTATAGTATGTAGTATTATGCGCGCACTCACACTTTTGTACAGTTTGAGTGTGTATAAATAAACATTATAGAAATGATGGCAAGAGAGCTATGCTCGAATATGTGAACACGGAAGGCAAAATTAAATAGTTTATCAGCAATTCCCCAAAAATCATATGTGATAACTTATCACGAGCCGTGAACAACTCACGGACCAACCACACGGACAACTCGACTAAACGTACGAATCTCAGAGACAACACGACTACACAGGATACCGATGACGGTAATACAGATACTGCCGTAGCTCTTCATGATATTGTGACGATGATCCATTCTACGTGATTCAGTTTAAACGTGAATTGAGATACTAACATATCCGAGTCACTACTGTATTACCACATCAGGTTCCACAGTCCACCGTTCCACATAAAAAAAACTTCCCACCTTCGAAAATTTTGAAGCAATTGGTCCAGTAATCAAAGAGAAAAGCGACTTTTGCATAAGAATAAAATTCTGTATCAAAGTACAACAACATAATAACAGAACGATCCATAGGCCCACTACGTGTCCAATAACATGCATATCCACAAACAAAACAATTTTATGTCTGAAAACAATTCTGCACATAAAATGCCACTCGTCTGTCGGTCTGTTGAATCCGTCCAGATGCGGCCAATACATCATAGAATCCACTATGCTATTTAATACATCACACCTCAGTTACTGTTCAAATGATAGAACTGTGTTTAGAAAAGTCGACATTAATTGGGATTGAAATGTCGCGTATTTTCGTTATAGATACTCGGCGTAATATAAATTTTATCAATTTTTTTTATATTTTAAACGTAATTGTTAAGTTTTGTATTGCCCTAAACAAATTTAAAAAATGTTTTTGGGCAATTTATACTGACTGTGGGGGACCTTCGCTTGAGATCGTATTTCTTAAAGGACACAATAGCCTTTTTTGTGCAGCATACTTCTTGGCGAGGTTTGAAAAAATTTCTCAGTTAAAATAAGTTCTCAGTATGAAAGTATTTTACATAAAAGAAATACATAATTAGGAACGTACGTGATACTGAATGAATGAAAGGCGATATCCTTTAAGCAAATGCGCCACTGTCAGTTTAAGACAAAGAATATGTTACGTTGGAAGAATAACAAATTTGCATTTCAGGGGAGCTAAATTACTCCCCAAAAATTTGCAAGCGAAACTAAATGCAATAAAAAATTAGTTTGATAGCCCTCAGATTTATAATCCTGTTGGCCACAGTCGGCCTGGTCAGATGTCCAGAATCGGGGTTGTTTTTATTGTTAACTGTGATTTTATTCTAGTAGATTGGAAATTTATCATATTTGTGATCAACCTCCGCTTTGTGTTGATTTGTAGTTGTCGGCGAACTGCGCCCGTGGACCAAATACGCCTTGCCTTGCAAATCTTGGAATATATAGATATATATTATAAGTACTTACTTTTTACTTATAAAGCTTGAAAGCGAAAATCCGATGAGCTAGTATTGATTGTGATATAATATAAATATAACCTTTCAAGTGGATTTGTTATTTTCCGGATGATTATTATCGCACCTATTCTGTCTGGTCGTTTTCAACGAAATTAAATCTCTTATTGTACGCTGTTATATAATATGATTTTAGAAAATTGTGTATGTTTTATGTTTTTAGCTTGTTCGTCAGGCAAAAAAAAGTTTTTTTCATATTTGATAGCATTGAAAATAAAATTTTTCAGGGCTACATTGCCGGTATGTTTTGATAAATTTGTTGCATCTATATGAAAACTTTGAGAGACTGGGGGGGACCTTGATAAAACAGTTTTTATGTTGATAAAATCATTGAGCATTTTTAGAGATAAAACTTTAGTTTTGTTTTGATAAATTTGGACTAAATATGTTATGGTGAATTAAATGAAACGACCATTGTAATAATAAAAAAAATTTTCGTGTCGATTTTTTTTCTCTCGAATAGAATTGAAACTGATTACTATAGAATAGTGATGCGTTGATATAAATACTGAATCTTATTTTGCTAATCTAGTTGTATATCATATAGTAGTTTAACCTGATAATTTACCAGGTAAACATTTTTTTTTATGTTGCTACCAGATTTTACACAATGAATCTTATACTTCTTGCTTAATTTTTGTTGGATGCAATGGCGATAACTGCATTTGTAGCTAGAGGACCAATGTGAAAGAGGTTTTTTCTTTCTTTTTTAATATTTGCTCAACTTGAGGCTTGAAATTCGCAAAGAAATGAAACAAAACTAATTTATCTTTTAATTCCCGTTCACGAACGCAACCAAAGTTTTGAATTCCGATCAAAACCTTAGAATGTAATAGCATATTCACTATATTTTGCTTTCACCCATGAACATTTGCACCCACGGGCATTTGCACCCACGAACATTCGCACCCACGTACACTTGCACCTTTGGACATTTACATCGTCGTACATTTGCATCTGCGTATATTTTCACCTACGGATATTAGCGCCAACGTACATTTGCACCCATGAATATCTATATTCTACATCGATGTACATTTGCATCCGCTTATATTTTCAATAGTGAATATCTGTGCTCCAGACAAAGTTTCATTACTATGTTAATAAATATATTCATTAGAAATTGTTAGTGTAATCTTGGGTACCGTCATTGTGTTTTTGGAACTTCGATACAAAACCCCCGCGAATAATCCGAAAATGTGGGTGCAAATGTACGTGGGTGCAAACGTATGTGGGTGCAAATGCACGTACATTTGAACCCGCATACGTTTGCACCGACGTACATTTGAACCAAACGACATTTGTATCCACGTACATTCGCACCCACGTACATTTGCACTCATGCACATTTGCACCCGCGTACATTTGAACCAAACGACATTTGTATCCACGTACATTTGCACCCGCGTACATTTGAACCAATCGACATTTGTATTCACGTACATTTGCACCCACGTACATTTGCACCCGCGTACATTTGCACCCGCGTACATTTGAACCGAACGACATTTGTATCCACGTACATTTGCACCCACGTACATTTGCCCCCGCGTACATTTGAACCAAACGACATTTGTTTCCACGTACATTTGCACCCACGTACATTTGCCCCCGCGTACATTTGAACCAAACGACATTTGTATCCACGTACATTTGCCCCCGCGTACATTTGAACCAAACGACATTTGTATCCACGTACATTTGTATCCACGTACATTTGCACCAACGGGCATTTGCAACCATGGAAATTCGTAGCCAAGGACATTCGCACCCACGTACATTCGCACTCATGGACATTTGCACCCATGGGCATTTACATCGATGTACATTTGCACCCGCGTATATTTGCACCCACGGATATAAGCGTCGACGTAAAATTGCACCAACGAGCATTTTCACGCATAGAAGATTACACCCTTGCATATTTGCACCCATTCATTTTCAATTGTGAATATTTGCGTTCAGACAAAGTTCCATTTCTATGTTAATAAATATTTTGATTAGAAATCAAGACAGATTACAAATTGTAGGCTAAGTGTAATCTTGTTTACGGACATTGAGTTTTTGAAATTTTGTTACAAAGTCCCCACCACTAATTCGAAAATGTGGGATTTGAGAAAAACAACACCGCCAAGTTTTAAAATAACAAATGAATAAATATTATCTAGTTAGGGTTAGAAATGATTTGAATTTTCAGCGCAACCTGCATTTCTAACCCCAACTAAATATTTACTAATATTCGTATTTTGGAGCGTTGGCGGTGGCTTTATATACATGTCCGTGGGTGCAAATGTACGCGGGTGCAAATATTCGTGGGTAAAAATGTCTGAGGGTGCAAGTGTACGTGAGTAAAAATATCTATGGGTGCAAATGTAGCGGGTGCAGTTGTACGCAGTTGAAAATGTACGTGGGTGCAAATGTCCAAGGGTGCGTTCGTGGGTGCAAATGTCCACGGGTGCAAATTTACGTAAGTGCGAATGTCCGCGGGTGCAAATGTGCGTCGGTGTAAATGTCTATGGGTGCACATGGCCGTGGGTGCATATGTGAGTGGGTGCAAATGTACGCGGTTGCGAATCTACGTAGGTGCAAATGTCCACGACTGCGTCCGTGGGTGAAATTGTTCATGGGTACAAATGTCCGTGTGTGCAAATAACAATGAGTGAATTTATACGTGGGTGAAAATGTCCAGGGATGCGAATGTACGTGTGTGCAACTGTACGTGCGTACAAATAACCGTGTGTGCAATTGACGTGTGTGCAAATGTACGTGCGTGCAAATAACCGTGTGTGCAATTGACGCGTGTGCAAATGTACGTGCGTGCAAATAACCGTGTGTGCAAATGTCTATGGGTGGAATTTTTGTGGGTGAAAATGTTTGTTGGTGCAAATGTACGTGGGTGCAAATGTAACTGGGTGCAAACGTATGTCGGTACAAATGTACGTACATTTGCACCCACGTACATTTGCACCCGCGTACATTTGAACCAATGGACATTTCTATCCACGTACATTAGCACCCATGGGCATTTGCAGTCATGGACATTCGGAGCCAAGGACATTTGCACCCATGGACATTCAAATACATGGAAATTAGCATCCGCGTATATTTGCACCCACGGATGATATTTCACGCATACCCATGTATATTTGCACCCAATCATTTTCAATCGTGAATATTTGTGCTTCAGGCAAAGTTTCATTTCAATGTTAATAAATATATTTATTAGAAATCAAGACTGATTACATATTGTAAATGTAATCTTGTTTACGGTCATTGCGTTTTTGGATTTTTGGTACAAAGCCCCCGCCAATAATCCGAAAATGTGAGATTTGAGAAAAACACCCCGCGAAGTTTTAAAATAACAAATGATTAATTTATATCTAGTTAGGAATAGGAAGGATTTGATTCTATAGGAATGATTGGTAAATTTGAATTTTCAGCGCATTTCTGCATTTCTAAATCTAACTGGACAATTAATAATATTGGTTTTTTGAGCATTGGCGGAGGTTCTGTATACATGCCCAAGGATGCAAATGTACTTTGGTTCAAATGTACGCGGGTGCAAAAGTCTGTGGGTTCAAATGTACGTAGTTGCAAATATCCACCGGTGCGTCCGTGGATGCAAATGTCCGGAGGTGCAATTGACCGTGGGTACAAATATCCGTGTCTGCTACGGGGGGTTCAAATGTCCGTGGGTGAAAATGTTCGTGGGTGCAAATGCACATGGGTGCAAATGTATTCTGGTGCAAATGTACCCGGTTGCAAATAATCGTGTGTGAATAACGTGGGTACAAATGTACGCAGATGCAAATGCCGGGCGTACAAATATCCGTGATTGAAAATGTCTGTGGCTGCAAATGAACCTGGGTGTAAATGTACGGGGGTGCAAATTTCCGTGAGTGCAAATGTGCGGGGGTGCAAATGTACGTGGGCGCAAATGTCTGTTAGCAGTGAAACAATGATATCTTGACAAATATCAGTTTACATTTGCTATGGTGTCATAATATCCGTTTCGAAAGTCGAAATAACGCAGTTTCGACTTATCATTGTTTCAAAATGTTCAGCTCTGTTCAGGGATTGTGATATTTAAATAAAAATTTGCTTAAAAAATGACACGCGCTTACTTGGAAGTAAATTTATGCAAATACAAAACAGCCCAGTACAATGTGAAGAGCGACTGAGAAGCAAACAATTTAATGGTGTTAAATTAAAACGTCAGTGAATATTAAATGACGCAAAACTTAAATCCATTGAAATTAATTCAATAAAATATTAATTAGTACGTTTTTCTCATAATTATATTTATCGAATAGGAGAGTCTTGGCATTGAATTATGATATTTTGTTTTGTTTTGATAGGACAATTTGACCTTTTCATTAATTGTCTTTTCGTGCATTAGTAAATACCAACGTATCAAATACGTGGTGGATGACCGGGGCTTAATGACATTTTCAAAACTACATCTAACATTTTGTCTTTTTCATTCATTATAAAATACTATCCTGTTAATACAGTAATATATATATGGTAAATGAGCCAGCTCTAATGACATTTTCAATTATTTATTTTTCTTATACGTCAGAAAGAACTTAGACATCAATATGAATGCATGACGTATAGACATTCGAAGAAAGATGAGACATTCTATAAGCTAATGGCTATGATTTTCTTCAACTGTTTTATTCTACTGGTTTTCCCAGTCAACGTACTACCGCAATGTAACTTATATATCTCAAGCGTTACACACATTAGCTTTTAACAACATAGACGATGCTCTTTCCGGTATATTATGCTCTTGAGCCTCTTGGTAATGTATTTACCAAGCTGGGGATGTTACCGACGTAATTAATAAATCATGAAGGACATATTTACTTTTAATGACATATTAGACGAACACTCTCTTTCCGCGTATTACGAACTTATAAGATCTAACAGCTTAAGTTAACGAGGTAGTAATAAAATTGCTCTGAGACGTTTTTCCAGAGTGAATGTGCGAGTGATTATTCCAAATGATGGATAATCTATTGATAATTCCGACAATTTGGAAAAGCTCAAATTAAATTTAAATTATTTAAATGCAGAAAGAAAGACCACTGATTACACTAGCTAGATAATACATAGATCATTTTTTTCTTATAGATTTACTCAAAACTGAATTTGTGGGATCGTACAGATTAGAAGCACACAAAGTAAAATTAAGCTATTCTGAAGCCAAAGCTTTTTGTAAATAAAGAAATTCATGGCTTGTCGAAATTAAAAATGGACAATTTGGATCAGAGTTACAAAAATTTATCAAGTAAGTCCCCGTCAGGATCAAGTTTTCACCATTCTATAGTTCTGAAAATGAGCTTAGGCTAATCTGTGATACATGTTGCCTTGCAATCTTGATATAACATCCGAGCATGGTCAGTGGTTATTTGCCTATATTTTAATAATACTCATTTCACAATAATGCGACGATTCTCGCCATTGATTTGTGAAACAATATATGTAATGATAAGTATCAATTTAGCAAACCATATATTATCTATTATGATAGGCTTGCGAATATGAATACCTGGATTGATGCAACTTGGTCAGAAACCAACTGGATGTGGAACGATGGATCTGATATAGAATACAGTAATTGGTGAGATAATTTATACATTCATAAATAGCATACTGAAATCGGTAACACATAATTTAAATAATTCAAAGTGTGATAAAAAAGATGATCATCAGTAATTGATTGGTTGATTTATATTTCCGTTAAAATATTCTATAGCAGTGGTTTTTAAACTTTTTACTGGAACGGAGCCTTATTGAGACATTTCAGGGGCTTGAGTTGAGCTGTATTTTATTGTCTCTATTGTATAGCCCAGGATTTCACAAATTGTGTTCCGCAAGCTTCTTCCGAAAAGGGATCAAAAAATTACGACCAAGCTGGTTGCCATGGCGATCTCGGGATCGTGAAGTTGTCGCACAACTAGAGACCGCTCAATATCTCGTCACCGTCGGTCTAAAGCGGACTAACGTTTTGAGGGTAGGGGCATTTTCGTTTCCCGTCGGCCTAGCTTCTTGGCTGTCAACTTCATTATCAAGTCTACATCAATTTTTGGTTTTGCTGTAGGGGAACATGTAAGCCTAAAGAATAAAGGCAAAATGACAACTACTCTTCTTCCTCGATCCCCGCCCGGTTTTACTTTGAAATGCTAAACAAAATCACTCATGTTCGCTAAAATCGGTCAGCAGATAAATAAACGCTACTCTCGAAGTATGTGAATCAAGATAGCGGAGACCAGAACGCGGTATTCATTCCTTAGTTCGATTACGAGTTCGTGGACTAGCCAAGTGACTCCCGTAGTATTTGTACCTGCAATTATGGCCCAACCCTAACCTGGTACACATACTACGTCCCTGTGTCTGCTATCTTGGTTCACATACTTCGGGAGTACCAAATAAACTGCAGCTCATGAAATTGAAGCACTGTCTCTCCCCATTTTTACGTAATAATAGAGGCAACACTACGTAATAAAAAGTGAACGACATAGAAAGGTAAAATGAATTTACTGATTCATATACACAGTATTCAAAGTAAGAAATAATAGTTTTCAATCAACTTTTAGTTATGTTTAACACAATCCTGTTTTTGCGACGCACTTAGCAACTCGTTTACGCGACGCACTTAGCAACTCGCCACGGCGCATTGGCGTGTCGCCCAACTCTCAGGTAAACGAGCTGCGTTACACCATTTTTCTTTGTCAATTTTACCTTCTCATTCTTGGTGTTCCGCGAAGCGAGTTAAAAGAACGTAAGTGTTCCGTGACTAAAAAAGTTTGGGAAACGGTAGTGTAGCCTATAAATATGTATATACAAAAACAAACTTAACACCTTCAAAACAAAATTATTTTCAAAGTGTATCAAGTTCTATAATAGTGACCACCCCATTTTGGTATAACCGGGTATTTGGCTTTATTCAAACATTATATATATTATTAATATAGACTCTGGGATTTAAACAGAGATCTGAAGAACCTCTCGACTGTACTAAAGGAAATCCGGTTGAAACCACTGTTTCACAGTAATGAAAATGTAGTGATTGAAAAATGAATTGTTTTGTCAAAAATATGGTAATACTATGATTTGTAAGATAAATTATATTGATCAGAATATTGCAATGAAAAGCGTAATAACGTAATTAGAAAGTTAATTCATAACGCAATAAAATATGTTTGAACACCTTGTCAAAGTAGGTTGGGGTATTTTTTGTGTGTGAAGTCTGTGTGAAGACCATATTCCTGACATTTTTATAAATAAAAACCGCTTATATAATTTTTTTTTTGACTGGATATTTTTTTTAATACTATCTTTTCAAATAATGTCAAGGAAAGGAAGGGCTGCTGATGAGACAAAATGCCCACTTTTTCAAATGAGCGATAGTAAGTGGATCGGAATATGGTGTTCTTACGGAAGATTTTTTGTTTGTCAGTCAGGTAATACCAAACATATTCATATTTTAACTTTTTTAAAGATTTAAATGTAGAATCCAAAATCTTCTATGTCATGTATATCGTATTTTGCGCATGTACGGTACTGTATTCTTCCTGTTTTAAAACACTAAACAGGCGCTGCATGAAACTGTTCGAGGCAATTTTGGGAGTATGTTATTAAATTCACTCAACATCAGACGCGATCGACTACTCGAGACGTGGCGATCGACCGGTCGATCGCGATCGACGTGTTGGCCACCCCTGATATATATCATAAGCATTCCGCAATGAATGCATTTTGTGCAAAACAAATACTAACAACACTTTATTTAAATATACAATATATAGGTCAGTACAATTAGTATCCAGCATGTAGCACAAATATCCATTGCAAAATATTGAACCGGCATCAAGGATGTAAATACATAACGTTTGAGACACGAGGCTGTGAAGAAATTTGGCAACACTGCTGGGGATTCAGAAAATCTTTTTGGCATAGGAATAACGGTGAATTCAAATTAACAAGATTTTTTTTAATATCTATAATATAAGCTAATTCAGACGCATTTTGCAAACGTCAGTTTCGAAATGATCTTACTGATTCATCAAAAAGTCATCCACGCAAAATTGGTGGGGTGGGGAACTAAATGAGTGTACACCAATGTTTTCCCAACCCTTGTAATAAACAGTTTGCATTTCATTGAAAGCTATTCAACGCGGTGACTCATATTAAGCGGGTTTTTAAAATCGTCGTGTGTCTTTACTTAAGTAGACAGCAGCTGCCTCGTTTTCACGCCGTGATAGTATACAATTACTATTGAACAACATTTCAATATAAATATAAAATAAACAGTAAAATTTTATAAAATAAAATTAATGCCAAGCGACCCGATTCTGAGCCGCGACCCATAGGTTGGGAAACACTGCTTCAAAGTAATTTGAAACGGTCTCTCCATTTCTTATTGTCATATCCAACATGTTCTGCTTTCATCGGTAGCCACTCCCTTATCTGCTTGACAGACGTTGACAGACAGCGTGAGGCATTTGAAATACGGTATATGCTGAAAGTTTGATGAAACAAATATGAAAGATATTGTATTGCTGTAAAATAGACTGAAAAGTTCCAAAGCGAAGTTCTTAATGTTTTACACTCTTTTAGATGCAAACAACATCATCTTTTATCAAGAGACGGAATTGTGTTTCAATCATTTGACGCTAAGAAATTACACTGAAAGTAAAAAGGCGTGCACGGAAAGAGGATCGGAGATTGCTAATTATTAATAGCAAACAGAATAGCAATATTAGCAAATTATAACCAACACGACTCGACATAAAATGCATACGATGTAAAATTCGCAGTGGCGGCGCGTCAATAGGGCCAACCGGGGCAATGCCCCGGTTGTTTTTTCGATATAATAAAAAATATTCGAAAAATACCTCAATATCGGTTGCACAGACTGTCTACACTAGCCATATTCTCCCGACATGGTTCATTTTCCGCTCGCAAAGCCTTCGCCGAACGTCGACGGGGCGACGCCGATTTTGCCCCGGTTGCTCATTGTATATCGTATTCTCTCTTTTTTCTTCCACTCGCCGCGTTTGTCTCGTTTGTTTTCTGTTTCTTTTACTAAATCATCGGGGCCGATCGGGGCTAGCCCCGAAATTATGACGACACAATGCCGACGTTTCTTACAACAACGTGTTGACATATTCACGCATTCCTTCTCGTTCGTTGGTTGCTTGAAGAGTTGATAGTTTCCTCGCCTTCGTTTTTGTCGCTTGTTTCGCTATTTGAATCAGTTAGAGACCTTTAGTCCATTTGCTTTCGATTTTCCACATTCCTTTTGAGCTCCTCACTTCTTTCCGGCTTCGCATTTTTTAGCCTTAGACCTCATAATGAATAAGGTTGATGCACTACTTCGCACTCCGTTTTCGCAGCTGCCGCTGGAACAAAAATTAGATGTACAACGTCTTGGGCCTTATCAACCAAAAAATTGTTCACTGGAACAATCCCATGACGGAGGAAAGCGTCGGCGTACATTCTGCGCAGAAACTTGGTATAAAAAAAACACGAATGGTTGTGTTTTTGGTTGTGCAGCGAGGACAAAAATGCACTTTTTTGTTTTTATTGCCTATTTTTTGCTACCGCCCGTGACTCACGTTGGTGTAAATTTGGTTTTAGAGATCTTAAACATCTTTCCGAGCGTGCCAGGGATCATCAATCTTCTATGGAGCAACTGGACAATGCAGTAAAATACCGAACATTCGGAAATGATAATATTGCAGGACAGTTGGATGAAAGACGCGCGGTTTCTATTCGTCGGCACAACCAAAACGTCGAGAAAAACCGCCATGTTCTCGGTCGATTGATAGATGTTTTGAAGTTCATTGGTTGTCACGAGCTGTCCCTCCGTGGGCACGATGAACGGGCTGGCTCTTCTAATAGAGGGGTATTTTTGGATATGGTGGAATACACCGCATCCCTAGATACAGTATTGAGAGATCATCTTGATGCCGCAACTGTTTCGAAAGGGACATCTAAGGATATCCAAAATTATTTGCTCGACTCAATGTATAAAATTTATTTACAACATTTGGCTCTGGAAATTGAGAATTGCCAGTTCCTTTCGATTCAGTCTGACGAGACAACTGACATCACGTACGTTTCCCAACTGGCTGTGATTTTTCGGTTTGTGAAAGATGGTAAACCTACCGAGAGATTTCACAGCTTTGTACCATTCGTTGATCGCACGGCTTGCGGGATATCGGCTGTACTGAAAGAAGTGTTACAGCCTTACAACGCGAAGTCAAAATTGATAGCTCAAACTTATGACGGCGCGGCAGTCATGAGTGGGTCGAAACATGGTGTTCAAGTTTATATAAAAGAAGATTTTCCTCATGCGCATTTTTTACATTGTTATGCACACCAATTTAACCTCGTTATTAAAAATATGTGTCTTGATACCCCTCTCGTCCGTATATTTTTTGCAAATGTTTCGGGGTTTTCTTCATGTTTTTCCCGTTTCGCCGAAGCGCTCTGACCTCCTTCGCCAGATATGTAGCCGCCGTCTCCCAGCTTGTGCACCAACACGTTGGAACTTCCAATCACGCGTGGTGCAGGGCGTGTCCGAACATGGGTCTGAGCTCATTGAGTGTTTCAATGGCATTCAGAGCTCTCCGGTTTGGGACGAACGCTCTGTGAGGGAGGCGGCAGGTAGAAGATGGTAAGTTTTCATTTTTTCTCGCTTTTTTCTCCACAATATTCTATCACGTGGATGTATGATACGGCGCATTGCAGTCAAGGCTAATTCAAAATTCGTAACCTCCTCCAAGGGTGTAACATATTAGTCACCGATTAATCATATTTGAAGTTCGTTAATAAAATAATACTTCATTATTTTTGAAACTGACTTTCCATTTCTTTGTATTAATTTCCCACATGTTGTGCTTTCATTAGCGGCATTTTTAATAATAAAAACACTCAACAAATCACTTATCTTGCCGACAGACATTGACAAAGAGCGTTAGGTATATTGATAGATTTACATGCTGAAGGATTGATACGTGAACCGAGTATTAAAGACATTGTGGCATCAAATTTAAATCAGGAAGTCAATATAGTGATTGCGTCGATGCGCGCACTAACGAAGAGATTGGCGGTAATATAAACCAAAAAGCTGCAACGACGAATTATTATTAATGTCCTGCGTTCATTTAGATGCAAACAACATCATCTTTTACCAAGACATGGAACTGTATTTCAATCATTTGACGTTGAGAAATTACACTGAGAGTATGAATATGTGCAAAGAAAGAGGATCGGAGTTAGTTACAATAAAAGACTCACCAATGAACGACGTTATCGTACGAGAGCTCGACGAGTAAGTATTATTACATTCTTCAACTTTTAACTCATGTGATCACATCGTTCCTCAAACATCAAATCAAAGTCGTAATATGAAAGCAGCCAGTGTCAGGTATTTATGAAAATGTGCTAAAAGCGCTCCCGAGGTATGTGAACCAAGATGGCGGCCAACGGAACTTAGTATGTGTACCAGGTTAGGGTTAGGCCATAATTTCATTTCAATTTTCCTAATTTTATTTCTATTACGAGTTCGGGGACTAGCCAAGTGACTCCCGTAGTATTTGTACCTGAAATTATGGCCTAACCCTAACCTGGTACACATACTACGTTCCGGTGTCCGCCATCGTGGTTCACATACTACAGGAGTACCAAAGCGAGGTTGCGATAAATCAACTGCTATCCAGTATTGCGGGCATTATGGCATCATAGATTTGAAAACTACACTGTATGTATTCATGTATCACGAACGGCGAAATTTGTATGTATGGCTATGCGCAATGTAGACGCTTGCTGCTGAATTATGCTTATATCAGGGCATTTTATCGCATCTACCTTACTCTTGTAATAAGTCATTTCTCATATTTCAATGAATAGCCGTTTTGGAGTTTTCATAAGAATACGAACACTATCACATTACGCCATCGAGCTTAGCTTCGCCCTGCAAAAATAATCTTTTAAAGCTTTAACAAATTTAACGTGAGACAATGGCCAAACAACACTTTATTGTAGATAGGGTTTCAATATCAATATTGCTATCAGCACATTCGTCATGTTAAGAAACAATTGTTTATGACAGCGGTTCCCAAAGGGGGAACTTGTGAGGCGCGGCAATTTGAGAAGTGCGCGTTGAAAACTAACACAATTGTATTAAACATAACTTATATGATTGAATAATTGACCTATTTTGTTTAATATAAATGTTTTATTGTTTCTTATTTTAAATGCTGTGTATATGAATCTATAAATTTATTTTAACTTTCCATGTCGTTCACTTTCTGTTACGTTGTATCTGCCTCTATTGTTACGCAACAATGTTAGTAGAAAAAACTTGCTGCAATTACGGGAGTTGCAGTTTAGTGAACATGTGTGATTTGTCTATTAGCCTATTCATAGCAAAATCACGTTCACCAATGCATTCCCTCTATTCGAGTTATTCCACTGTATATTAGAGCTTGCTCTCTGATTTACTTGCCGGTGCGGTGGAATTTCGATCAGCCTCGTGTCAACATTTTACAAAAGTTTCTAATACTGCCTTCAGAATCGCATTTTATATAATAAAAAAAGCATTAAATTTGAACAAAAAAAATTATTCAAGGAGATAAATTGAACTGAGTACCAAGTTTTCCGTCAAATTATGATTAATTTTTCATTCAGGCGAGCCAGTCCAAGTGATTCTAGATATCAGCGGTACTTGATTGGTTTGAACGACATCACAAATGAAAGGGAATGGGTTTGGTCAGATGGCACAAGAGCAACTTATACCAACTGGTAAGTTTCGCGAAGCTTGTATTGTTTAAGATTTTGATGTCGCGTGAAGATAGAAATGATTGTACAATGTTATTTTGAACATAAATTTATTTGTCGTTGTGTAGAGAACTTTGGAAAAAGTCACTTCAAAAGATTTCACGCGAAAAATCTGGAATTTCTCCGAAAACAGAAGATGGCATATGCGTATTTTAAAGTCATGACTGAGAATCTCATTTTCAGTCTCTTGTACATATTTCTGGGTTTTTGGGTCATATTTTGCCAAATTGAAATCCATCGAAATAATGATTGGTTTTTGTGTTTCAAACGATTTACCGGTAACTTTATATTAAATCGCATCTTTTTTTCCAAATTTAAAGTAATTCACTTAGATCCGTGGTCAAAACCTTAATGCTGCATTTCCCCCCTTTGCGTCTTTTGAAATTGTTCACTCTCTTTCACAACGTATAAATTTACTGTTCCCGTTCCTGTTTCAATATGTATTGGATTATTAGGTATAAGTGATAAGTGGACTATGTGCTGTGGCATTTGTATAGTTAATGATGTGTACATAAACAGGTATTTCTGTGATGCTAAATGAATAGAGGATATTAGTAATACTGTAAGCTTAATTTCTTCCCAATATAAATAAATGTAACAAAATATCTCATTGGGAAGAAATATTTTCGCGGTTGGGAAGGCCTTATTACTTGCTGCGCATCAGTAAGTAACCGACTAATACTAATTGTTGTCATCTTGAGAGACTTTTTTTACAGGTATAATGGTATGTGGATAGAACCTACTAACGCTAGAAACAGAGAAAAAAGATTGTGTGATTACGCTGGAAAAAAGATTTGGATGGAAGTGGGCTGATGTTTCATGCAGTGAGAAATATTCCAGCATTTGTCAAAAAAGTAAATATCGTTTTATAGATTGTTAACACAAAGCTTCAATGATTCACTCAGCTTAAATCGATCATTATCCCGATACCGCCTTGAACTCTAAAATGTGCAAGGAGATCTAAATAAATGTCTTTTTTCATCAAAAATTAGGAAAATTATCGAACAAATTGTATCATTCACAACTTGTCCAATGAAAATGCATTTGGTTCCAAACACATTTTTATTTTAGCAATGAACAGTTTCCCAATCGCCATTTATTTAAAATCCGATTCGAGCGTGGTCGGTATGAACCCTAAGTTGATTTTCTTGACTTAGAAATCATCACATATGACAGTTGCTAATAAATCACTCATTTGTCGTGACCGTTTGGCTACTTTAAAACCGCGTTAATTTGAAAAATAAAAATCTATTAAATCTTATGCAAAAATATTCAAAACGAAATCTTTCGTCTTAACTGCAATGTGTTTTTATTTCATAGGTGTTAGTAAATCATTGCTATTCAGGTTAAGTTACTTCCATTTTCATCTTTTAATTGCAATGGCTGGTAGCATTAGATAATAAATTTTAGGATTTGGTATCATTCGGAATAAGTATTTGATTTAGTACTGTATTTTAACTACAATAAAAATTTTCATGGCTCAGCAGAAGTTTGTTGCATTGTCAACAATGTGTTGTATGAGAAAAGCTGTAAATTAAGAAACGTTTGAAAAAAAAACATTTTACAGTGCTCGAGTTTAATCTCAAATTCGAACTTAATAATTAACATTCACTCTGAATGAATTCCATGCATTGCCAATGTTTAGCTGCCTAAGTAAAGATAAAATACACGGGTCCAAGGGTTTTGGTTTTCGAAAATGTTGTCAAGCTGAAAGTAACATAAAACATTTTTGTATTTTACATCAAATAGAACTTGTATTCAACGTTAGAGCAAATTGCAAATACCATATCAGTCACTTGGACAAGAGAACTTACTACGACGCTCAGTCCTATTGCTTCAGAATGAATAATACTGCCACGCTTGCAATGATCAAGACAGAAGAAACTCATCAATACATAAAAGAAGCGATTAAAACAAGATTTGTTTCAGTCAATAACATGACTTTCTGGATCGGTGCGAAAAAAGACAGTAGTGATTCATGGACATTTATTGACGGCGAGCCATTCTCTACTGGTGGATTTGAAAAATGGGCAAGTGATCAACCGGGATCTGGAAATAAAGTATATCTCAATACTAGTGTTGAAGATTCAAACACAGATCTGCTTTGGGTTTCTGGAACAAATGAAGATAAAAGAGGTTTTATTTGTGAATTACCAGGTTTGTGTAATACGTCACAGTTGCTACAATTGCATTCGATTGCAACTGGAAACCGCGCAAACGCATAATAGCAGATCATTAGTATGTGTTTGCCCGGAGATATTAAATGAAACAATAAGATAGCAGTTCAGGAAAATTTCGAATCGGCAGTAAATCTTACTTTCAATTGGAAAATTTTCAATAATTGGCAATGACAATATAACAGTAGATGATGGTGTATTTTGCAACTGTTGTCAAATATTTTTTATACATTTAACAAAATGACATTTTAACAAAATACGATTATAGGTAACCCGATATAATCACTTCTCTCATATTGTGTGGGATTTCATTATAACATTTGTCGTCTGTCCATTAACTTATATTTTAAGAGATCTCCCTAGATCAGGGGTCGGCAAACTTTTGTCGTTCGCGGGCCGAAATATGAAGGTTGCAAGTCTTTGGCGGACCGCGCATATTTTTAGAAAGTTAAAAACCGAGAGAATGGCCAATGAATCACATTTTTTCACACAGATTTCAGGTAAATTTCAAGCAGCGCGCGAAGACTGAACATTTGAATATTTTCTGCGCCATTCTTTTTTACGTTTTGTTGCCTTTTGTCTAATTATAATCAATTTATAGGTTGTGAATTATATACTTGTTAGGTTATAATATAATTTAGTGTCTCAAAACAAATTCTGTTATGTAAAGAATATAATTGTCAACACAGTTTTTTTGTTATTATAATTCAGTGAAGCGTCGCGGGCCGGATTATATTGTTCCGCTGGGCCGGATCTAGCCCGCGGGCCATAGTTTGCCGACCCCTGCTCTAGATTATAATTATTTGAATTAATAATAATCAATTTTGACATTGTTGTATCTAACAGTTTGTCCATCATGAATTTAAATAGTAAAAAGTATTACTTTTATTCTGCCGTAACTTGTTACATTGACTTAGTTCTGAAGATCCGGTGTCCTCTGCTGTTGCAATAATTTTTATACTTTTCTATACCAATCTATAACCATATCAAGGGTTGTTGTTTTATATCGCAGTCATTGATCCTTGTCACTCAACACCATGTAAGAATGGAGGAAGTTGTAGAAGTACCATCGGGTGTCAGGTGGAATGTAGTTGTGATAACGGATACAGAGGGACATTTTGTGATCGCGGTATGAAATCTGTTCGACTATTTTACTTTTACTGACAAGGAAGAAGTTGTCGCCAGAATATTTCTGCCGATCGCAAAGAGAAATTGTTGAGTGTTGACCCAAGTATATATATCGAACATATGCAACTTACGGATGTATACTATTTATTATGGCTGTTAATCTTCGAATACGTGGTGATTTCTGAATTGATTCAAATATTTTTTCAGATAGCATCGAATAACGAATACGTGGAAAATATGTAATTGTATGCGACTTTTATATTGTAATGGGTCCTCCAGACACATAAATTGCTGAAAACATTGAACCTATCACTCAGACGGGTTGCTTAGTGATCACGCAAAATGAAAAACACATTTCATCAATACCTCAGTCACATATTTAAAATATGGCTCCACGACGTTAAATTGAGGAATTCACCCTGGCCTTTGGCGGAAACAAAAAACGATTTAAAAAACGTATTCGAATAATTTACTATTCACAGGATTTTCCATATGACATATATTTTTCTGTACCTCCCCATCCTTTAGTAATTTATGCTTGTCCCTTCCCACGGAATTCCCATTTGAATGGAACTTTTAAATTTATGAAAATCTAGGTCTAGTGTCTACTAAATACGACTGCATATAAAAAGGTATATGCAAAATTTCAAAATTTATTGTCTTTGTTACCTTTAAAATTCGGAGGTATCGTCCAACTATGATTATTCAGTATCATTCTGGCATTCATATTCTATTTCTGAGTCACTCTACTCATTCAGCAAATTATTAAGTTTTTGCTTATCGACTGTTTCTAATAATTCAGTTGATCCGAGTAAAACCCAAATTATTTCCTTAATCTTCATATTATATTCAAATCTAATGTGCACATAGTTTATAACAAGAGCAGGTCACATCTGTTTTCGTAACTTACTCAACAACAATCCGGCAAATAAGCGTTGTACTGATGTCAATGACACTGGCATGACCAAAGCAATTTTCTCACCAGTTTTTAATATTGGAAACCTGCGTGCATTTTTCCAATAATCCAATGGTTGTGAATTTGGTTGCCGTAATTTTTAAAACATAAAACAAAATAAATAATAGATACAAGTATACAAAGAAAAAACGAGAGCAGAAACAATTAAAAGGTAAATAAGTATACCGACTTAAGGTTACCTCTGACGTAATCAAGCTGCTGTGGCATGACTACTGTCCTATGGGAAATACTATTGGGATTGTCATTGGAATCCTATTCTCATGGACAAGACTTATCTATTCGATTCCAAATTTTCAGCCCTACTCCCTATCTATTCTGAAACTCTAGATGACTCAAAGATCACGAAATTTTTCAATTGGTTGAACATCGTAATTATGTACAAATTGTGCAATAGGATTTTGACCAAATTTATTTTAACTAGAGAAGTAGACAAAAGTAGTGTTTGGGTCCGATTGTTCAAACCTTTGATTTTTGGCTTTACGTAGCCGTATGGCCATAGTGTGCGCATAATCTTTTATTACTATTAACCTAAATCTTGTATTAAGTATATGCATGTGGCATTTTCTATATATGAATATGGCATTGGCTGCATATGTAAATGACGTTCGCTGTATATGCATATGTGAATGGTTGCATTTGACATTCACATGGCATTGACTGTGTGTACAAATGATATCGGCAGATATGCATTTTTGATTTCCTCAATATGTATATGGTTTGGTTGCATATGCATATTTTGTTGGCTGTATGTGCATCTGGCATTGGCTCATATGCACATGGCATTGGATGTATATATGTATCATGTGTTGTGATTTTGTAACGTGTCGTAGAGTAGACAACGCTTTGATTGGCTGCTTTGTAAGTCCACGTGTGTGTGACGTATTTATGTTTAGGCCAATCACAGAACAAGTCGATAGACATATAAAAGCTATTAGTTCTTGATTCTTGACGATCGTTATCTGTCACTATCTGTAGCTATATTAGTCAATGTGCTTCAATGTTAAACTGTTATCGTTTGATTGTGTTGAACTGATGTATCTTAATTTGAATAAATAAATAATACAAGCGTTACTACATGGTGTCAGAAGTAAAAGATTGATCATCATGAGTAAATTCAACTCTCCGAGAAACCTTTGCCTCGAAGGAAATCTAAGCGAAAACTGGAGGAAATTTAAGCAACAGTTTGAAATATATTTAGAAGCATCAGGTGACAATGTGAAGTCGGATAACTCAAAAGTAGCAATATTTTCAATTTTGCCGGAGAAGATGCGATAGAAACTTATAATAATTTTGATATTGCGGAAGCCGACGACAGGAAGAAACTTTATGAAGTCATCAAGAAGTTTGAAAATTATTGCAATCCTAGAAAAAATGTTGTTTTCGAGCGACATCAATTTTGGCAATCGGCTCAAGATGTTACGGCGACTTTGGATCAGTTTGTAACTAGATTTAAGAAGTAAAGTAAAATCCTGCGCGTTCAAAGAAGAGTCAGAAGATATGATTAAGGTTTGTTTATTTTCAATATGCGTGACCATGGAGTAAAAGAGAGACTGCTAAGAAAAGATGAACTAACGCTTGTTCAAGCTTTAAACATGGCCAGAGCTGCAGAGACGTCAAAACAACAAATACATAAAATGGATAATTACTCGATGGGGTCGTCTGTTGACAACATTAGGCAATCAAAACACAAGAGCTCGTTCGCCAAGACTGGTACGACGCGGCAATGGAAAAACGTAAAGCATTGTAAATACTGTGGTGGTAGTCACGCACCTGGAGCACGTCCAGCTTTTGGAAAGAAGTGTCGATTTTGCAAGAATATTGGACATTTTTATAAAGTATGCATAACGAAGCAAGAAGATTATAAATCAAACGAAGAAAGAGTAATGAGTTTGATCTCTGAAGACAAAGATATCTTGATGTTATCGGTCGATAGCGAGACTGAAAAGAAATGGTTCGTGAACTTCAATATAAACAAACAGTTAGTTAAATTTAACTAGATTCCGGTGAGGACTGTAACGGTCAAAGCCTACGATAAGGTCTCTATACCTTGTTCTTATAAATAGCTTACAAAAAATATTGACATTTTGCTTGTTATAACAATGTCCAACCTGTTCTTGGTTAACTTTCATGTATGGAATGGGAACTTTTAAAACGTGTAAACATTTTGACCAGTGGTGCAATAGAAGGTGAATACGACGATGTTTTTACCGGGTTAGGCTTGATCTGAGGATCCGAATATAAAATTACGATAGATCCCAATGTAACGCCTGTTGTACATGCACCACGCAGAGTTCCGATAGCTATGAGAAATTCTTTAAAGTCTGAACTTGATCGAATGGAAAAATTTAATGTGATTAAGAAAGTAAATAATTCTACTTACTGGATTTTAATAGCATGGTTATGGTACGAAAGAAAAATAACAAGCTTAGAATTTGCATCGATCCGACGGATTTGAATAAAGCAATTAAAAATCTCATTTTCCCATGCATTGTATTGAAGATGTTGTAAGTCGTATGCCTAATGCTAAAATTTTCAGTGTTTTAGATGCAAATCATGGTTTTTGGCAAGTCAAATTGAGCAAAGAAAGCTGTAAACTCTGTACTTTCAATACTCTTTTGGAAGATATTGCTTCCAACGTTTGCTATTTGGTATTAAGTCTGCCCCAGAGGTTTTTCAACAAATTATGACTCATCTTTTTGAAAATCTAGAAGGTATAGAAGTTATCATCGACGATTTGCTAATTTGGGGCGAAAACATAAAACAGCATGATGAACGTCTAGCTAAAGTTCTGGAGATTGCCAGAAGAAGTAACTTGTAACTAAACAGAAGTAAGTGTCGATTTAGACTCAACGAGGTGAGTTATATTGGATATTTACTAACTGGTGAAGGCTTGAAACCCGATCCAAGCAAAGTCAAAGCAGTTCAAGATACGCCAGTTCCAGAAAATGTTAAAGATCTTCAAAGATTTTTGGGGGTAATAACTTATTTGGCAAAATTAATTCCAAATCTATCTCAAATAGCCGCCCCTTTGCGTAATATTTTGGAGAAAGATGTTTGTTGGCACTGGGAACATGTGCATAATAAATCATATAATGACTTGAAATCTGCTATAACAGCTGCTCCAGTGCTGAAATATTTTGAAGTAACAAAGCCAGTAACACTTTCTGTAGATTCCAGCTCTAAAGGTATGGGTGCAGTTCTAATCCAAGATGGAAAGCCTGTTGCATATGCGTCAAAGGCGTTGACAAAATGTCAGCAACGGTATGCACAAATTGAGAAAGAAATGTTAGGGATCACTTTTGGTTGCGAGAGTTTCCACGATTATTTGTAAAATCAAAAGCTCGTGGACGTAGAATCAGATCATAAACCCCTAGAGTTCATATATACCTTATTCTCTCAATGTACGTTATAAACCTGGTTATCAATTGCAGATCGCAGACGCCTTGTCAAGGTCTACCCAGGTGTTGAACGGAAAAGAGAAAGAAGAATATGACGAATACGAAGTGCACGTGCTCAGTAACGGTGAACTTTTAGAAAAAAATTATCATAAACTTGTGGCAGAAACCAGCAAAGATCCCGGAATGCAAGATCTATACAAAGCTGTAATGGAAGATTGATCCGTAAGAGGTACGAGATTTCACTAATAAATTTTGGAATTTTCGCGATGAAATATGGTATGCTGATGATATTTTATTCAATGGCGAAAGCATAATCATTCCTCAATCAATGAAAAAAATAATAATGAATAGAATTCATTATGCACATCTTGGAATGGAGAAATGCAAAGCAAGAGCACGGGGTTGTGTATTGGCCTGGTATAAATTCTGATATCGAGAAAACTGTATCCATTTGTACTACATGTTTGAGGTACCAGAGAAATAATCGCAAACAACCATTATTCCACACAAAGTCCTTAACAGGCCACGGACTGTTGTTGGAGCAGACATTTTTTACTTTGACGGCAGAGACTATTTGCTAGTCGTTGATTATTATTCGAAATATCCTGAAGTAGCCAAACATGTTGACAAAACTAGTTCATGTGTAGTAAGAAGTATGAAGAATATTTTTGCAAGACATGGTATTCCAGAAAAATTTGTTGCAGACAATATGCCCTTCAATAGCAAGAATTTTCATAAATTTTGTCGAAATTGGGAGATTAATTTGGTCACATCCAGTCTAAGATATCATCGTTCAAATGGTTTAGCAGAGCGAAATGTTCAGACAATGAAAAATGTATTAAAAAGGCCTATTTTTCTAATCTAGATTTTTTTCTTGCCGTTTCAGAGTTTCGAAATACTCCTATCACTGGGATGAAAGGGTCACCAGCAAAATTTATAATGAGCAGAAAACTTGGAGAAAGAATTCCAACAGGAAGAACTTCTCTGCAACCAAGAATTTCAGCTGATGTCAAGAAGTCATTATATAGACGACAACAAGACCAGAAGAGATTTAACGATCGCGCAGCATTTCCCAGAACCGCAATAAAGCCAAACGACTCAATTCGATTTCGAGAGGGAAAAGGGTGGTATCCGGCTGTAGACGTATCCAATCATGATAAACCGCAATCATTCAATAACGCTATGGCGAATTCAGCATCATTTGGTTACAACAAAAGAACATTTTCACCATATGTTGGTACTGATATATGTCCCGAAGTCCATAAATCTCATAGCGATTCAAAGATTGCAGAAGTATCTCCAAGCCAGATACATAATTCTCGGGATGAAGCTATAAAGATTGAACAACCGCAAATACGAAGATCTACAAGAATCCGAGGTCCACCTGAAAGATACTGTGATAATATCAGTAGATTGTTTTATTATGATGCTCGTTTCGGAAAAAGGGGGATGTCATGTGTTGTGATTTTGTAACGTGTAAAGTAGACAACGCTTTGATTGGCTACTTTGTGAGTCCACATATGTGTGACGTATTTATGTTTAGGCCAATCACACTAAAAGTCGATAGACTTATAAAAGCTATTAGTTCTTGATTTTTGACAGTCTTCATCTGTCACTATCTGTAGCTATATTAGGCAATGTACTTCAATGTTAAACTGTTATTGTTTGATTGTGTTGAACTGATGTATCTTAATTTGACTGAATAAATAATACAAACGTACTATAACAACATGTATATTTCATTGATTCTATTTAAATGGCATTGGCTGTATATGTATATGGCATTAGCTGTATATGCACATGACATTGACTGTAAGTGTATGTGATATTGGCCACATATGATTGGCTGAATTTGCATATTTATTTGGTTCTACATGCATATGCATAGCCATATATGCATAAGAGGTCGTGATTTGGCTGTATATTCATATTGCATTAGCTGTATATGCACACGTCATTGGCTGTATATGCATATAAATTGTCTTCTTGGCATTGGCTGTATATGCACATGGCATTGATTGTACTCCTATATGATATTGGCTGTATATGCATATGGCATTGACTTATATACAAAGTATATTCACTATTTATGGATGTTTGGCTGTATATGCATATGCCTTTGGCTGCATATGCATACATCATTGGCTGTATATGCATAAAAAATTGGTTATATATGCATCTGACATTGTATGAGTTTTCATATGGCAATTACTCTGTATACAAATGATATTGACAGATATGAATATTTAATTGCCTCAATATGTTTATGATTTGCATGTAGAACCGAGGAAATATACAAATACAGCCAATGCCATATGCATATGAAGCCAATGCCATTTGCATATACAGCTAATATCATATAGGAGTACAAGCAATGCCTTGTGCATATAAAGACAACGCCAAGAAGCCAATTCATATGCACATACAGCCAATGCCATTCAATATAGAGTCAATGCAATATACATATATGCAGTCAATGACATATAGGCAAATGTCCTATGCATATACAAGGAATCAAAATATGCCTACAATGAATGTCATATGCATATGCAGCCAATGCCATATGCCCAAACAGCCAATATGACATACAATTACAGTCAATGCCATGTGCATATAAAGCCATATGCAAACTCATCCAATGCCATATGCATATATAGCCAATGTTTTATGCATAAACAGCTAAAGTCATATGCAGCCAAAGTCATATGCATATACAGACAAACCATATTCATATAGATCCAACCAAATATTCATAAATCGTGAATATACTTTGCATATAAGTTAATGCACCATGCATATACAGCCAATGCCATATACATATACAGTCAATATGCCATTTCAATAAAATCAAAGCAATATCCATATATAAAGCCAATGCCATATGCATATAAGCCAATGTCAGATACACATACCGCCCACAAAATAGGCATATGCAGCCAAATCATATACATATTAGGGAAAATATCTATATTATAGTGAATGTACTTTGTATATAAGTCAATGCCATATGCATATACAGCCAATATCAGGTACTCCTGAAGTATGCGCATCAAGATGTCGCACAACCTGAACCCTAATCCGGTACACAACCTGAGTTCAGGTTGTGTGCCATCTTAGTGCGCATACTTCAGAAGGTCCCAATTTCGTATAGGAGTACAATCAATGCCATGTGCATGAACAACCAATGCAAAGAAGTAAATTCATTATGCATATACAGCCAATGACAAGTGCATATACAGCTGATGCAATATGCATATACTGCCAATACCATATGCATATACGTCCAACTCACATGCATAAACAGATGGAGCCTTACACATATACAGCCAATGCCATATGCATATACAGCCAATGCCATTGTATATAGAGTCAATGCAGTATAAGCCAATGCCATATGCACATACAACCAACAAAATATCCATATGCAGTCAATGCCAATGCAGCCAAGAAGGTATGCATATACAGACAAATCACGACTTCTTATGCATATATGGCTATGCATATGCATGTAGAACCCAAGAAATATGCAAATTCAGCCAATGCCATATACATATACAGTCAGAATGCCATTTCAATAGAATCAATGCAATATACATATATACAGCCAATGCCATATACAGATAAGCCAATGCCAGATGCACATACAGCCAACAAAATATGCATATGCAATTAAATCCTATACATATTGAGGAAATCAAGTATGCATATCTGCCAATATTATTTGTATACATAGTATGCACATACAGCCACTGATATATACAGTCGACTTCATATGAATATACAGCCAACGCCATATGCATATATGGCTATGTATATGCATGTAGAACCAAGGAAATATGCAAATTCAACCAATGTCATATGCATACGCAGCCAATGTCACATACACTACAGTCAATGCCATGTGTATATACAGCCAATGCCATATACAGTCAATGTCATTTCAATAGAATCGATGCAATATACATCCAATGCTATATGCATATAAGCCAATGCCAGATGCACATACAGCCAACAAAATATGCATATGCAACCAAATCATATACATATTGAGGAAATCAAATATGCATATCATTTGTTTACACAGTCAATGCCATTTGCAAACTCATTTGATTTCATATGCTTAGAGATCCAATGTCATATGCATATGCAGCCATTAAAATATGCATATACAGTGAATGTCATTTACATATGCAGCCAATGCTATATTCATATGGAGCAAATGCCATATGCATATACTTGAGTCATATGTATATACAACCAAATCTTATGCATATAGTGCCAACTAAATATGCATATATAGGCAAGGTCCTATTCGTATCCCGCGAATTCAATATGCATTTTCAGTCAATGCCAGATGCACAGCTAACCAAATAGGCATATATAACCAATAATATCATTTGTATCATTTCTATATGTATTTACAATGCCATGTACATATACCGCCAATGTCATATGCATATACATATTTACTGTTAATGCCATTGCCATGAGCATACGAAGTCAACAAAATATGCGGAAGATAGTGTTATATGCATATACAGCCACATCATATATATATAAAGCCAAAAGAATTTGCATATATAGCCAATGCCATATGTGTACACAGCCAATATCTTACTAATCGCCTAGCCCTAAAACATATTTAATCACCAAATGCCTTTACTTACGTAATCGCCACTGCTTCATTAATCACCAAAAAGCATATTTGATTGCTAAATGCCTTACCTCATTTATTCGCCACTGCCTTACCTAATCGCCACAAAACATATACCTCAATTTACTCAATTGTCACTGCCTCACTTAATTGCCAAAAATCATATTTATTCGCCCAATGCCTTAATAGGAATGCAGTGGCGATTAAGTAAGTTAGTGCATTTAGCGACTGAATATGATTTCTGACTATTATGTAAAGCAGTGACGATTAGTTAAGTTAAGGCCTTTAGCAACTAAATATGATTTTTGGGGATTAAGTAAGGCATTAGGAGACTAAATATGCTTTTTGGCAAGTATTTTGGGCAGTGTCGATTAAGTCAGGTAAAGCATAAAGCGACTAAATATGCTTTTTGGCGATCAAAGAGGCATTGAGATTCAGTGAGTCAATTCATTTAGCGACTGAATATTCATTCTTGAGATTATGTGAAGCAGTGACGATTGAGTAAGGTAAGACCTTAGGAGACCAAATATGCTTTTTTGCATTTGAGTAAGGCACTGGCGATTGAGTGAGATTGATGTTTTTTTGGCGATTCGGTAAGGTAGTGGCGATTAAATGAGATTACGTTTTGCGAGGAAGGAATTTAGTTTTTCAGTCAGGTAAGGTATTTAGCTATAAAGTATGCCTTTTGGCAAGTAAGTAAGGCAGTAGCGATTAAATGAGTTGAGGCATTTAGCGATTAAATATGAAAATGTAAAATCGAGATTATCTGCCCACAAAATTTCTGAGAAAAGCAATGGAATTCTGGTGAAAGCAATGAATCAGACAAGTGACACACGGCGCCTTTTTCAGTATTCTTCCTCAAACTGGGCCCTAGGCTTCATTAGGGGACCATGTAGCGTTCCCTCTGATAAAATAGTACACTGAGCAAATGTTTGTTTTAGTGAGCATGGATATTTTAAGGCTGTATCAGCAGAGTCGTAAATGATATACAACTTTGTGAAATATTATGGCAGTGTTTCCCAACCCGAGTCCGCGGTCTCAGATGAGTTCGCGGAGCGTTTGAATGAGTCCGCAACGAGACAGCAATTCACTGCGGGTCGCAAATGTTTTTACGTTAGATTTTACATAAAACATAAAAAGTAAGTTTATTCACATAACATTAATCGAGTCAATAATTACTGGTTACTGAGTGGGGCTGGGCATATATCCGAATATTCAACTATTAGTATATCAATTTACTATTGAAAAATTCGGTAACAGATTGGACCAAACGATTGGATTTCACAACTTGCGGATTTCCGACGAAATCACGAGTCTGTACATCTCCGATAGATACCTAAGTGGTGTTTCTCGTGAGTTCGAACAACGAGGAATAATTTTTTTTTTCTAGTATATGTCAATGGTGGCAACCCAAATTTTCTAAATTAGAAAGCGGCAATACAAAATACTAAAAATAAAACGGAGAACACCAATTTTGTTTTATGATGGTAGGCGACCGAATAAAAACGCTTTTTTGGACATTGCAAATCGCAAAATTTCGGGTGCTACCGTAGTATACGTACCAAGGCATTTCCCCTCAGGATTCGTTGTTTTCCTGCCTACACATTGGTACGTAAAGTACTGCCGTAGGTGTTGTACGAACAACTCAGATTTGTTGAATTCACAGAAATACGAATCAAAACAAAATATAATTGGGCACTTTACCACGCATTTTTGTGTCCACGAATTCTCATGGGATTTTCTGAGTAGTGTTTCTCATATTTCGTCAACACAACCGCAGATTAAAATGATTACAAATAAATTAATAATAAAGCAACCCATCTAAAAAATACCTGTATCGGTCATGGATTGAATACTTTATGTAATCGAAAAAATCATTGAAAAGTCGGCACTTTTAACGAGTTACGTATAAGCGGCGATTACTTTTGAAAAAGTAATCTTGTCGTAAGTCGAAGCAACCGCGGGTTACCATGAACCCAATTAAATTGAAATAGAAAGACATTTTAAATTCTCGTCGTTGTCATGAATTGAATATTCGGTGCTTCCACAGTACCACTTCCACCAGGCTAGGCGATCATTTTATTCCAATTTTCCTTATTTTAGTTCAATTTCGAGTTTAGGGCCTATCCCTAGCCTGGTAAACGTACTACGTCCAGGTGTCCGCCATGTTGGTGTACATACTACGGGAGCGCCGAATATTGTGCGACAGAAAAGGCCATTATACAATAAAAATTTGGCTCTTATAACGAACGCGTGATTGCGGCGAATTTCCGATTCGTGTGTTTGGTTTCATGGCTCTTCACACAGAGTACGGTTGCAATAAACGCACCCTGAGTCCGCAAAGGTTTTCGCCGGTGAGAAAATAGGCCGCGACCAAAAAAGGTTGGGAAACTTTGTGGAATATTATGGTATTGTAGGCTCGGCTAAAAATAGCTCGATCCAGATGTTTTCAGAGAAATCAAGATACATTACTCGAACGTAACAGACACGAGTGTGACATCACAATGAACAGTAGCAACCAAAATACACTTGAACTTGGGACGGGCATCCTAGCTATATGTTAGAAAATTATACGAGCCATGCTTAGAACGTAATATTGCGAGCGCGCAAGATTGAGATTTCAGTGCGCAAATGGTCTGGTAGTACCGCACATTAGATGGAACCTTGATTGTGTGGCACAAAGGATAATAAGTGTTGAGAGTTATTTGAAGTTGGAGAATAGAATATAAATGAAAATTTCATGCTTTGTCAAGAATTGGCTAAAATTTTGCAATCGATTCATTCATGTTCTCTCACAATAAATTGTGTTCACAATAGATAAACAGTAACAAAAAGCAATACATTAGCACACGTTTGCAGTGGTAAACCAAAGAGCTACTGGGCAATGATGACAAAGGTGAATAATCGGCGCTCCAGAAGTATGTGTACCAATATAGGGGTAACTAATTTTGTTCGCTTATTTTACATCAAGTTGTGTAAAGAGACGGAAGCCTATGGGCAGGGGGTATATTCACTTGGCTAACACAGACAGTACCCGAACTCGTGATAGAACTAAAATAAGGAAAATCGGTATACAATTATGGCCTAACCCTAACCCGGTACAAATACTACGGGAGTACCCATTATTGAGGTTGGGTAAACCTTATTTAGGCGGCGTTTGATATTATCAGATATGACGGGGGTTTCCATTCGACTTATAACTTTCTTGGCAGAACGCAGTCATTGTAGTAAGTAAGTGTCACAGCGAGTATTGTGGTAACATTAGAATTCGCATAAGACTCCAACCACCCATTACACGTGCGAGAGAAAATATGTGCTTTGCTCTCTTCTGCGGCCGCTGGCCTGGAAGCCGGCCGCTTTTTAGTTGTGTATAATGCTTCTATCAAAATGTCGAGTTGCCGTTAGATCAGAAAACCCAAGATTCCGTTCGGTTATTTATTTTAAACGGAAGAAAATTGGACACACGAAAAAGTGTTTCAAGTTAATTAAATCCTAAACGGAATTGTTAATAACGGCATTGTTCACATGGATGCAATCATGTGATACAGGCAGTGTGGCTTAGCTCAAATCGGATACATTGATATGACAGTACTTGCCTTATCATATTATTCGAAATTTCTGATCCGAAAAGAAAATTACGAGTTTCAAACACTGGTGATTTCACATGAGCAAAGTTACTGGCGACTACTAAATTGTAAGTCAAAATCCGTAGTTCTGCGGCGCCGTGGGGTACAGTCCAGGGGTTACGCAGGTTTCCATTCAAATCCCAGAGTCGATATTAGTATACGTATATCGTATAAATATTACCAAATACCTATTAGGTTTGCCACTGTTATTAAACTTGCTACACTTATTTTGTTTTGTCAGTATTACCTTATATATACATATTAATAGCTGAAACAATTCATACAACATGAGACAATCCAATTATTGCACAGGGATTCTCGAACGTCTGAAATTTTTCATGGGTGTCCCTCTTTCTTTAAATAGGTTGAAAACCAATGGTGTAAAGAGATAAAAATTGCATCCATGGTTCACACGCCCGAGTGGTAATTTATCAGTGTGTACGCCCGTCACTGTTTCTCCTTATGTCACAGATAGGGCTGGGCATTTTCGAATACCTGATGATTTCAGAATCGAATCGAATAATTTTTTCGAATCGAATCGAATCTCGAATACTTGAAAGGTATGAAATTATATGTAACTTTCTAATTATTTTAAGTCCTCCAGACACATAAATTACTGGAAACATAGGATACATCACTGACAATAAGAAAAAACACGTTTTCATCAATACCTCAATACAGAAAAGAGTCGTATGTCAGAATTGTGTTGAAAAAATATGGCTTCAATGAAAAAAAATTGAGAAATTTTCCTCGACCATTGGCGGAAAGAGTAAAACAAGATGGCGGCGATTCGAAAATTTGCTCTCAACCGATTCGAATAATTTACTATTCGATTCGATTCGAAATGCCCAGCCCTAGTCACAGATAGGTTTTTGTCACTGTTATTCCATGTATTCCCAAATATTATGTTTCGCGCCAATCGTTTTTTTAATTTTCTCGGCATCGATTTGCAGCCATCATGATGGCGGATGTATGAGTAATGTGAAAGGCCCCATTTTTTAAACACACCAGAGTTGTTGGTCGAATTGCAAACATCGACTCATTTCTCGCTTACCGCAAAATCTCCCTTTAAAACAACAGAAGTTAAAGATTAGGTCGGCGGGTTTTGCCCCATAGAACTCACTGGCTACGCATGTGCTTTCTGTTGTAATATTCGAAAATTTGAATGAGATTTACAAATATATCCCGGGAGAGGAAAGTGACCAAGACGGCCTAACCCTACGGCGAACCACAGCCTCTCAGCCTGGTTACCAGTTCATGTCGGGTACGGGATTCGTTAACCAGTTATTTGTTTTCAGATGCATTGACTTGCAACCTCACACCCTTCAATAGAGGTCAAAATAATATCTTTCAGTATTTTATTGCACGACTAACTTTAGAAACAAATATATCTTCGGAAATTGTTCCAGTGATCGTCAAGTTCCTTTAATATCTACAACGTGTGGTCCATAGACGCTGCGCCTGTCAACATCTTGAATGACCCACGCATGTACGGGGAACAAGACAAAAATAGGAACATAGAAAATAAAATACAGCAAGAATGAATGTATAGGGAAAATAGTCACAATGCTGCCTATTATTTAGAATACTTCCTCGCCATAGTTAGTAGCTTATTATTAGTTAAAGCACATCTACAGATACGGTTTATGGACGGCCATTAGGATCAAACGATAAAGAAAGGAGTTATCAGAATACATATTAATTTTGCTACAAGTAGGAAGTAACACCAGTTATGTATGAACTCCGGTTGACAAAAAAACTTTTACAATAAAGATCATTTTTGATATTTGCAATACCACAATTATTTGCATGTGGCATGATGGCACGCAGCAAGGTCATTTTACAAGTTTGAGTTTGCACCCCTGCACTGGTGTATAAAAGTCTGTTCCATTTATGTGAGCAAGTCTAGATCGCTATAGTCATTATTTAACTTATACGCCTTCGAATAAGATTGAGTTGTAAACAAAAGAATAGATTTTATTTATCGCTATCTCTCTCCAAAACCGATACCTATAGTTCATAGCAAACGGAAAAATATTGTAAAAACACATGTGCAGTAGAACCACATAAAACATGTGAAATGAGATCACATATATGAGCACACATTATGGTTTTTTTCTCGAACATGTGCACAGAGAACTAGTTGAGGTGCATAGAAAATATAATGCTAGTATTCTATACAGTTCAAAAAATCAGTTTTAATAGATAGAAATAAAATTTCAGTATAACAAATCATGGTCTATATCAGTGGTTCCCAATCTTTTCTTTCGCGTGGGCCCCTTCCGGAGGCTTTTAGCACTCATGGCCCCCCTGTTTATCATTCCAGTGGTATTAATAATGATGCTACTTTGATTGGTTGATTCCAAATCCCATTTTGTCCAAACAATTCATGCTCAACAAGGGGAAAAAATGTGAAATAACCTTATCAAGCAATTGAAACTAGGAAGAATTGGGAGTTTTTAGTAAAAGGAAAATAAAAATCAGTTTTGCGACTGGCAAGGTGGCAAATTATCATAACTTGATGTTCCACAGTTCAAATAGTAATCTAGATTATCTAGAACTTAACTCAGACATACAGGTTATATTTCCAACTCACAAATGCTAAATACGGAAAGATAGGTAGATAAACTTATTCGATCGAGCTTATATTAACCCAAAAATGGCCTCAAAACAACAGCAAAATTGTAAAATTGACTAAAAATAATATAAATTCCTTGTTGGGATTAGTTTACCACATAATTATTAATAATGACCATTTTATAATGATAAAAATAGTAGGTTCATAAATATATGTATGTTCAATATTGAGCCGAAAAAATACGGCTTTGGGAATGCCGATTTCACCAGAAAAATAGCAGAAAAAAGACAAATAGGTTCAAAAGGACGAAAAAATAATAATATATATGTATATAGATTAATAATCACAGTGAATTATTTTATACATTTTTATTTCCACACACAAATAAAGATAGCAAGAATTGCTGAATTAATAATTGGGATATACTTTAAAAGGTATTTTGTCGTTTAATACGAGCTGGCAATGATGATAATAATTAAAACTTCTTCAGGAACTTCTGATTCTTAATCTGGAATGGCTGGACAAAATGTGATTTTGTGATTGACTGCTAGGGCTTGGATAAATAAAACAGTGGTGGCCACTTCATGATATTGGTGACACAGGGTTGAGAACTTAGGCCCTATATGTTTCTAGTATATATGGAGTCTGACACAAAACATTTCATAAGCCAGCCAGCCACAACGAAATCTTATTAGGACAAGGTTAGGGTTAATATTAGTAACACAGGGTGGAACTCCCCTACATCTTTATGGTATATGACGTCTCACACAGAACACTTCATATACCAGGTTATACAGAATGAAATCGTGAACAAAATCTTATTAAGACAGGGTTCCCCATTGGGGGTGAATTTTACAAGCACTAAAGTAAAAGGCCAAATGTGGCCGTTGACCACATAGAAGTTTGCCAAGGACTCCTATGCACTATTGATGTTTTTTATGCTTCGCTATGAAGAGACAGTCTATTCTATTTTCCTTATTTTAATACTTCACTTACAACATACTAGAAAAGACCGTCTACACAGTTTACAGGTATAAATATACTTTTTAATTTCCCAATAGGTAAACGAGAAAACAAAGATCGTGAAACCTTGCATTACGAGGTGAGAATAAACGCAGGGAAACATCATCAGGTATGAGAGACTGTGAGTGTGGCTTAGCATAAGATTCACCAACATTTTTCTCGCACAAAAGAAGCTAAAAATTACAATATTTGTGAAGAAAAAAGTGTTAAATCTGGAAACAGTCGACATGAATAATATATATAATCAGTAAAAACACCAATTTTGTTTTTCAAGTGCAAATTTCATTTGAACAAGTTGAAAAAAGTGAGTAAATTTTACACAGGAATTTCATGTTAATGTATCTTTGTATGAATCTGGAATGCCTCAGAAATTTAGTTCAAATAAGTTTAAACCGAATTTTTTTTTTAATTTACTATTGTTTAAGCGTTCTAACCATGTTTCAGATGTGAAATCAGCAGCCCTTTCTCGGGCAAAACTATATCTCAGAACATGGAATCAATTTGAAATGCAACATTGCAAAAATGTAAATCATTCCAAAAAAGACTGGAACAAGTTTAAATCAAATTGCTAAAAGTGGAATTGCTAAAATAGTCTCAAGTTTATAAAAAACCTGCAATTTACATACTTTCTAATTTAAAAGGAACATTTTATTCATATATAAAAGTCTTAAAGATGTTTTTGGAGTCTGTAGTCCTTGGTTTTGGAGTTTTGTTTCTTAGTTCAATACATTTAGCTATCCACTGTTTCCAAGCTGATGTTGCAATATCGTCTGTAACTGTAAAATGAATTGATCAAGTGGTTAATAACAGTTCAACTTCATAGGGAACAAAAAGAATCAAGATAGGAAACTCGTTCCTCTATTATAGCCTGTTACGGAACTGGTGAGTTTTAATGAGTTTTGCTCTAAGAAAGCTGATGCATGCTCACTCAGGGGCAAAGAAGACTATTTTGAGAGCAAAATAAGGGCGTTCCGGAAGAATGTGTACCAATATGGAGGTAACTAGTTTTGTTTGCCTACTTTACATCAAGTTGTGTAAAGGGACTGAAGCCTATGGACAGGGTAGATTCACTTGGCTAACACAAACAGTCCCTGAACTTGTAATAGAACCAAAATAAGGAAAATCGGAATAAAATTATGGCCTAAACCTAACCTGGTACACACACTACGGTAGTACCCAATTATCATTCCTCATGTTATTATCTACTTCAATGTATAAATAAAGTCCCTTTACAGTTTCAATTTTGTTATGAAGTCAGTTCTCAATATATCTTAACCAGGTTTGTTGTTTTTTAATCAGTAATTGCTCAGGTATTTTAACTTCATTTAATACATCTGTGATCGCCAGAACAATATATTATGATATCGATAAATTCCCTTTGCAATTTTCAAAAATTTTAAGACTTTATGAACACCCCTTTTTCATACATACAAATATACCTTGTTTTTCCAAAATTACTTTTCAAATCTATGAATATTATTGAAAATTCAAATATTAATTAAATCATTGTCAGGGAAAATAGACAAACAAGTCAACATACAACAAGCATATATAATCAATCAGCAATAATATACAAACGAACACATATGCTTTGATTCGTCTAATTTATGAGAACTATTAAAAACAGTGGTTCTCAATATTTATTCATTGTTCAGAGAATTTTGCCTGTTTTTACAACTTTTTATTTGTTTCATTATTTACGTTCCATCCACATATTTCCAACATATTTATTTTTTTTGAGTGAAACATACTTTCGTATTACTATCTGATATTTGTAGCTTGTTGTTAGCTAGTTATTTTTGAGGTGGGGTGCAAGACTTGACAATTTCTAAATAGGAGGCGCGGCTTAAAATGTTTTTTAAACCACTGATTAAAAACTTAATCCATGAAGTACCCACCATCTTCTGTAGTGCCGCCCAATCTCTCTCCATTTTTTCCCATTTCGAACCAGAAGTCTCCGCGAATTTCACCATGGAGTCTTCTAATCTTCGTAACCGTTTGTCAATAGCTTGCAAATATGTCGACATCATTTCAGGATTGCTAGATATGGGAACGCCAGGTCTGTGAATATGTTAAAGTAAATTATACAGAGATCTGAATTGAATTATATACAGCACACTAAGGAATAGTGTTGTGCAGCTGTGAGTTTAAAATGTATTTTCTTGATATTGAGTCATATTTCCAAGCTTCTCGATGTCTAGAGTTCAAGAAGTATTTATGAATTCCTAACGCCAGGATTTTAGACTTCTCTAATGATGTAAATCAGGGGTGTGCAACCTGCGAGCCCGCGGGCCAAATGTGGCTCACAAAGAAATATTGTGCGATCTGCGAAGTATTGCCAATTTTGAATTGTGTGCGGGCCGCGAAAATTTTTTTTAAATTAGTTAATCTGGTATGTGCACGTAATTCCGATCCCTTCGCATTGCAAAGCCTATACCAGAGTCCAATTTAATATCTATGCCTATGATGTCACAATGCCCTAGGTCACATAAAAGAAAGGCTGGGAACCACTGCTCCAACCAACACATATCTAAGTACAACAATCTTAAACTGGTGAACCGTAAAGTACCATCAAACCCACCTATCTAATAAAGCAGCAGTAACAGAAGGGTCCACACCATCAGCAGTTGCTGCTGCGGCTGTTACTTGTTCCAAGGTTGTAAGTCTTTGATACATGCTGTAGTTACTGTATACTAGCAGAATAAATCTGGAAAAAAAATCGAGTTTTTGTTAAAGAGTATTCCTTCCAATTCCAACATACTCAAAAAAGTGGAGAATCAGTATGTGTACCAGGTTAGGGTTAGGCCATAACTTTATTCCGATTTCCTTATATTAGTTCTATTACGAGTTCGAGAGCTGTCTATGTTAGCCAAGTGAATATGCCCCGTGCCCATAGGTTTCAGTACCTTTACACAACTTGATGTAAAAGGTGAACAAATTTAGTGACTTCCATATTGGTACACACACTTCTGGAGCGCCCATAGTTGTACAATGTACTAGGAATCAATCACTGTTGGTTTTACAAATTCAAACACTATAGAGCTTCTATTCACACAAAGCATTATACGCTAAAATTAATGGAAAATTCATGATCTGAAATTTGGGCTTTAAAGAGTGCTTTTCCCTATGGGCCAAAGCAAAGAATTTATAAAATCAACTTACATAAATAAAATAGCACCGATGATAAATTTTCCTCCTTGCCCAAAAAAATGAAGTCGCGGACTCTCCGGTTCATAAGAACGAGAAGACGGAATGTATCCATTTGGTATGTGCAGGGATGGAACTGCAGAAGTTGAGTCCCGAGACGGTGTGAGACTGAAAAAATCATTTTTATATTAAAATCTTTCATGCCTTTTCCTCCAAACAATGCCCTGTGCAAGTCTCAACCGCTATCTTAGGATATTTAAGAAGTTAATCTTTGGATTAAGCTTAATACACCCTGAATGAGATTGAGTGCATGAAATTTGAACCCTGTGTGTATCTGCGATGTTAACACAGTTAAGTCAAACAGCGCATGATTGCCACCAGGTATATTCATGTCAAAGATATATAAAGCACAACCGGTGTATAGCAAAACGATATAATTTGCCGACGTTTCGAATTTCTATTCAGAAAAATTCTCGCCCTGATGAAATTTTTCTGAATAGAAATTCGAAACGTCGGCAAATTATATCGTTTTGCTATACACCGGTTGTGCTTTATTTATCTTTGACAGTTAAGTCAAACGCTCGACTGTTGAGCCACCTCATACAGTATTGTTTAATGATAAAGTCACATTTCATGAAGTTATATAACTTTAACATAAACAAGATGGTTCCATTACATTTGAACCCACGACGATTGCACCTGCATACTATTGAACCTATGGAAGTTTTTGTTGTTTTACGGATATTTAAACCCATGCTAACCCTAACCCATGGGTTTTAACACCCGCATATAGATTGAACCTGCGAATATACACATGGGTTCAAATGTACGGTCACCAAACAAGATCAATGGAGCATTTTTGAATGTTTCGCTCAAAGCAACGTTTTGTACATTCACTCATATATCGAAAATCATTCTGAGCAAAAGTACAAGCTACCATTAGGATTAGCTCAAATTAACATTAAAATTCTTCACTCACCTTCCTTTGTTATTGTTAACATCAGATCTATTTTGCAGTGAACTTTGAACCCTGCCATTTTCATTAGATAAACTGGAGGAAGCTAAAAATAGGTGGTAAAAAAATAAGTTTGATAAAATGAATGATCATGTTTCTCAACAAATGCCACCCTGCGAGGGGGAGGCCAGGGTTACTGGCAAATGTACATGTTATTGAATAAAAGTGCATAAAAACAAAAATTTCGCTACTTTTCCACTTCAACCTAAGCATTGGTATGAAGGAGGTTCAAAAATATCGTTACGCATGATGGCATGAACAAATCATTAGTCACATAATAATAGTTAGAGATGGTATTATAATACATAAAACATATACTGAAAGTTGATTTTAATTTCAAATGGATGAAAATTATTCGAATCTTGTGAGGCAGCTATGTCTCTAATACACTAAAACAGTGGTTCCCAACATTTTATGACTGGTGGCTTCTAGCACTCATGGCCACTGTTTATCATTCCAGTGGTATTAATAGTGTGTTGATTTCATAATTCCAAATCTCATTATGGCAAAACAATTCATGCTCAACAAATGAAAACATTCGTGAAATAACCTAATCTAGCAATAAAAGTAGAAAGAACAGGAAGTTTTCCTTGTGGAGTGAAAAGTAAAATCAGTTTTGCGGATAGTAGCGCTTCCGTCATCCACCCCCAACCCAAATGTTCTATGTCCCCCTTTGGGGGCCATGGCCTACGGCTGGGAACCACTACACTAAAAGAAGCCTATGAAAACACACTTACATCTGCTCCCTTTAGTCTTTGTATCATTGCCAGTTTCAGATCTTCGTTTCCGTCTTCGGAGATTACCTGTTGAAATAATGATTAGAATGTCTTCAACTCATACATGAAGGTTATTACAGAGTTAACAAAAAATAACCATAACTTTTACTTCTACAGGAATAAAAAAAAATTAATTTAACACTTCATTCTTGTGGCAACTGACACATTCGGATTCGAAGAAGGAAGAAAACAAGATACCAATAGGAATATTCATGTATTGCACTATACGAAATGCATGACCAAGTCAAGAAACACCGGTAATGATTCCAAAAATATTCATGAATGGAAGACGGACTTCTGTTTGTGTATGATTAACATTTCAGAAATCAAGGACACTTTACACAAAAGTTATCTCTCCAGAATATGTTCCAAATGAACTCCATTTTGGAGATGGACCGGTACTGTGTATAACACTGGGAATTCATTACATGAGTACATGATCACACATCAGCAAATACGAATAAATAGCAAGTACTGAATAATGAATTAGTTTCGTTAAGTGATAAACTATTGTTTTTTTGTTTGAACTGCCTTACAACAAATTCAATCTTTTTCACAAAATTGTTCACTCACTGTTTTTCCTATTTTTGTCTTCTGTCTGGGGTTGTGATTTCTCATAATCAACTTGGTCTTTCAGTTGATAAGCTGTGAAGAACAACAAAATATGAGAAATTTAGAACAAGTTGTAATAGAAATGTTTTCTGGCACGAGTTTGAGTTTTTTTTTCAATTATTTTCACACTATACTCCGTTAGAGCAAACTGAATAGTCTTCACAGCTAGGTCTTTGACGTAGACACTCTTTCACACATTTTCTCATAATTGATAGGTAAAGCTTTACCAATTCAAAGAGAGTCATTTTGGGGGTGATTTACAACTTCTTCCTGATCAGGGCCCTACTATAGAAAACGTGAACACAATTCATCAAAACCTGAGTGATGCAGAGGGCACGAAGTTTGAATTAATATACAAGGTGTCTGTCCATTAATTCCCTTTACAATTTCAATTTTGTTATAAGTCAGTTCTCAATATATCTCAACCAGGTTTGTTATTTTTTAATCACTAATTGTTTAAATATATTTACTTCATTTAATTAATACATCTGTGCGGACCAAAACAATTCTTTCCCTTTGCAATTTTAAAAAATGTTAAGACTTTATGGACACCTTATATTAAACATGCAACATCTACATTGTTATGTTATTCTAAACCTGGTTGCATCATACCTTCAAAGTTAATGTTAGTGAACAACCTTGTTCAAAACTTTATAAAATAATGAAAAGCATTTTATAAAAATCTTGGGTCCAATGATATCTTACCTAATTTCCTAAAATTTTGCGTCAATCCACTTGCCACATTTTTCTCAATGAAATTTTTGACAAGTCCCCATGGAGTCTTCTTGTAACGTAGTTCAGATGTTACCCTGGAATTCAAAAAATAAAAAAGTTGAATTTAAACAGAAATACAAGTTATTTGACAAACTATTCTTAACAAAGATCTCTTCTGACAATATTTATCCGTTATATATGCTGCTGATTTTCACTAACTAACTCGATTATAATTTACCAGCATAACTATAGTTGTTACAGCTTGAAAATGTGAACAATTTAAACCCAGTATAGAACACTTAGTCTATCAAGACAAGGCCATAGAAAGCATTTTCCCTGTTTCTGAGAAGCCTAAAACAAAAAAAATTGGTGACAATTGGACGCAAAACACTATCTGCAATTGCAAAGACGAAAATTTTTGCGTTACTTTCTTAACACCCTGTATGACAGAACTAAGAACCAGAATCAAATAATAGGTTATCGATGAAAAGCACCTAAACTGATTTTCTTGAAAAACAACTTTACTTATAAACAAAGATGTTATTATTACCTGACTTCACATGTATCTCTTGTAACTTTCCTAATACAATATCTCATGCAAGTATAAAAGTAATCAGCATAAGGAATTCCATAGTTCTGTACAACACAGTCGATACCATATGATTTGCCTTCAACAGTGGACGGATATAGAATCTAGAAGAGAGAATATCGAAGATTAGCTTCAGTCGAGAGAGTAGCAATTGTTTATGCATCACAAAACAACAAAAAAAATTGTAGAGATGTGAAAGGACATGACTCTCATCCACAGTATAAGTTAACCACTCCCATTTATATTTCAATTTTGTAGAGTTCTCAACATCACAAGCCTTGCTAGATGCCATGGAAGAGCCCTAATTTTTTACCTATATATATATAAGCTAACCACCCCTCACATAAAGAAGATGTTGGACGCCGAACATTGTTTATCATACTTAATTCGATCCGAAGAGTTTGAAACATTGGAACACCGTGCTACATGAAGATGTGCATAGTGTTTGACAATCAACCTTAATTTGACTGTCACCAGATTCTTGATTGCAGTTACTAATGGGCCAATAAAAGTAGCCCAAAACGTAATTCTTGTGTGAAAGTTTTTAGTTTAAAGATGTAACCAGAATAAAAACAAACTACTGAATTGTATTTCAGCTACAATTGTTATTTGTGTATGATATATGAAGGTGAATAAAGACCAAGCCCTATGCATAACAGTATTAATTTCTGAAAGTCCATTTACCTGTTTTTCTTTACAGTGTGATGTTTTTGGTCCGATTGGATTATCGAGTCGCAATGTATAACTTAGATGTCTTATCTTTTGACCTTTCACCTCATCATCATCGGTCCATCTTCCAAAGTCAATTTCTAGAAATAAAATAATAAAGTGAGCAACAAAATTTCATATGAAGCAAGAATAAAACAAAGTATGAGATAAGAGAGAATATTCAGCAACTAAAAATAGTTAATACTCTAGCTTTATGACCCAATTCAAGAAATTTGTTTGAGTATCACCACAATGACAGCTTCAGTTTTGGATGACAACAACATAGAATGGTTTATGCAACAAAGTATTACTGATATATATATATTACTCAAACATATTTCAATTGAAATTCGATATTAATTACATTTGTCTATTATAATATCGGAATAGTTTCTCAATTTTAAATATCTCAATATAAATACATATAATATGCCATATTTACCACTGTGAAATTATTCATAAATTTGAATTTAGTGGTATTTTGAGTATCTGGTTTCCTACAAAAACACTTTAATAAATAAGCACCAATTTGAATTTCATCAGCACAACAAACATTCTAAATACCAATAGAAAACTTACGGGTAGTCCCCTTGTTAACGAGAGTATCTTTCCAGAAAGCACATTCGTTTTCTTCTCCGAATATGATTCGGTACATGTCACGAGCTGACGTCTCATACACAGAGTTCAATGATACTTTATTGCAATCAGGTAGAGTAAAGTCCGCAGGTTCTGGAGAGAAAGAAAACATTGGTAGATTTTGCACATGCAAGGTATTGTGATAAATTCGTTAGAAAATAACTGATATAACCACTTTTGTAAAAAGAATAAAGATTAGATTGGCTAGATATAACAGGATAGACACTACTATAAGCCCATGTATCAAAAGCCTGCTAACAGAGATATAAAATAACCAACATATGGAGTCGGAAAGTCATACAGAGTACATAAAAGCAACAAAAAAGTTTTAATATCCGAAGTCAAAAAGTCAGGTCATAGAATTCTAAAACTCTAAATTACTCTCAAAAATTTTCAATTAGCTCAATTTTATGGAGCTAATAGACTTAATAGACTAGACGTATAATGCAAGGATACTGTAACAGGAATAAAAATATCAAAAAATGCAATTCAAGAGTCCTGCTGCGCACTAACACAAATATATTGCTGTAACGTTTCGTCTGACCAAAATTAGACATTCTTAGATAAGCAGTCTAAAATTATACATTGATTTTGGTCAGACGAAACGTTACAATAATATATTTGTGTTAGTATGCAGCAAGACTCTTAAATTGCAAATTACAAGTAACATCATTGGCCTCTTACCATCATTCTCTTCATCAACTGCTTGTTCTTCCATTTTCCTGCTTCTAGAATCTTTCATAATGAGAGGAGATTCATCTCCGTCCACATCCTCTACTCCTTCCTCGTCTTGAATGACATCATCAGCAATAGACACATCGTCATGGGAACATTGAGAACTCTGGAAATTACAATTTTTACATTTAATATGTTGCAATAATGCTGAATTTTCAAAACAGACTAAACAACACTAAAGAAAGATTATCTGAATTTTTTTTTTATGAAAAAGTATAAAATTTTCAAGAAAAAAAAAATCTAGTTCCGGTTTCAAGCTTTCGATCGTTAAGTTTTCGGTCTACGGCCGATATTCTCGTATTATATATTCGATTAAAAACTTTTAAATCCATTGATATTGAATTCATATAGAGGCCAGGAAGAAAGAGAATATATAAGCATGATGAAACTTTTACTTATGGGAGTGAAATTTACTAATCGAATGCACACAATTTAGTACAATGTCTAAGGAATTTGACATGCAGAGAGTTCTCTAGTAATTTTTTAAAATTGTCTATGTCCGAGGAAACACAGTCTAGATAAGTTTAGCATAAAACTTAAGCCAACCCTATTTGTCAGTATAGTTAGTAGCCTAAGGCATATTCTTAGGAAGTTTCAAAGTAATAAGATAAAGTTACATAAGAGAAAAGTGCTATGGTATATTATAAACCAAGTTTTTCACACCGTCTTAGTAAATATTGTGGCCGAGAAAAATGTCTCTTTTTGAGTGAGTTATGTCTTATTTTGTCTCAATAAGTTACGATCCAGCTTATTTATACATATATTATTCTGTGGAATTGTCAATTTTTGTATGTCAATAAAACTAACTTTTTAAATAGTATGCCCAATAAAATTATTATTCGCTTTTTGAATGAGTTGTATTGTTTTCCTGAAGTTAGATTATGATCTAGCGCATTTATTATTCTGTAGAATTATTACTTTTTATAGGCTAAGGCTAATTATATATAAACACTTCAGAAGCTGTTCAGTAACATTACCGAAATATGACAGATACATCACACAATAATAATACTGTTAGTGGCTGTTGTATAGAGCCGTGTTCGAACGAAAAGCGTAATTAAACGTCGCAAAAAAAAATAATTATAAATTTTTTTGCGTCATATACTGTCTCCGGAGAGAACATATTGGGCTGAAATCGAACCATCCTTTATCAATCCAACACAAATCTTATTTAACGACTAAAAAATAGCAAAATCTTACATGAATTGACTTATCATATGAATCCGATTCTTGTTGAAACTGCGGATTGCTTTCCTGGGATGAATGTCCGGTACTTGGAGAACTCTTAGTTGATTTTGTACTTCTACGACGACTTAATTTCTCATATTCATCATCATGTGGAGTTTGGGTTGAATTTGTCTGAAAATGGAATAATTTTGTTTTTAATACAATATATATCATCTATACTGGATCGTTATACCGGAGGGGGCGATATCTCTTGGTTGCCTAAAGTTTTACCAGCTACAAGGTGAAGAACAAAATATTTTGAAAACTCTCAGATTACCGCAGATTTGAAAATAGTTCTACAGTCCACAAAAAGGAAGAATGCAGCTCAACTGGAATGAATTTTATTTAGGAACATTTTTTTCTGTAAAATTTATTCATTTTGGCAGATTAATAATTATAATTTATCATTTATCTCCATAAAATTTGATACTTCGTTTTCTAGCGAATGAATAAATTTAGAATATTTGAAAAAGTAATATTATGGAAATGAATTATTCAAACACGGAGTCAGGTGTAACAAGTTATGAACTATGATTGAACTTTTTCAGCATAATTTATCTATAACTAAATACAAACACTTTAATTAAATTGTGATATTATTATATGAGGCATTCGGAGATGCAACATGAAGATCGAATGTCTCAATCTCAACTCTACCACTCATAGTTCGGGTGTCAAATATTGTTTTGTGTCCCATGTACTCCTATATACTATCTTTCCAGTCAATGTATAAATCACTCACCAATTTCTTTTTTCGTTTCAATTTTGTTGTTGTTCCGCCGTCTCCCTCACCTTATAAAAAAATGGATAATTTGAGTCAAACATCTAGAAAAATATCGTGAATGTTTAGCAGAATCTCATACTTAGAGACAATTATATAATGTGAACAAACTTCATCTGAGCTAACATTCAGAATTGTGAAAAGAGAATAACTTTTTTACAACGAATTTAGAAAATATATTCATAATCAGGAATATCGAATATGTCTATGATAGAAATTTGAAAAAATATTTGTAGATTTGAATAACTCGAAGTTTATTGCTAATATCATTTGCTTATTCAGTATTAGCATATATGTATATTTATATGCATATATTATGGACTAATGGAAGTACAAGTTGCACATATCGTGAGAAAACGTTCCGTTAAAGATTGAATATTATTTTTTTGAGTAATGGGAGAGGAATGAGGAGCTTAAAAGAGGCCAAGAGAGGAATGTGTCAATAAGGTTAGAGACCGCTTAATTAACTGGACTTCAGAAATACTGGTTGAAACAAGACAAATAGTTTTACAGTGAATGCATCACAAATATTTTCGATTAGATTATAAACATATCATATTAGAGAATCAGTTTCACTAGAACTTAACAATGTTTTTAGAACTACAATACTAAATGTCATCAAATTGACTTCAAAACAAAAGAACAATTTAAATATTATGCTGTTATGCAGACTACAATAGTTAATTCTCCATTTTAAATCAAATTACTTGATCACGGGAATAGGTTCTGCTAGAACTAAACACAATGACTTTCACAACAATGATACTAAAGGAATACTAAAAGAAAATTATCCTCCCAAACACACACAAAAATTATATGAATATTATGCAATAAATCAAAGGAATTCCTTTTTCAAGTTTCGCTTTGAAACAATCGATTCCAAGGAATAGTCCTTAAAACAGCCAAATGCGTGAACAAATTTTTATTCATAGTATGTGGTTGCAAATACTTGCATTATCTGAAATCATAAGATTTACTTCAAATTGAATTTAAATAGAAAATTTCATAAATTGAGTTTAAAGAGCAATATTATTGTCTTATATAATATGGATTGAATTATGAAAATAAAAAGTAATAATGTTTTATTCAAAATTTATTGAAATTAATATGGTATATTATGTTAAATAGATGATAGAACCAATTGGGAATGATTGTGGAAATGATGCGGGGCACTAGGAAGAAGGCTTTTAAACTATTATGATCTACGGCCCCTCTCAAGAATATACTAAACTGTGACACCCTGCTCTTCTATGAAAAATCCCAGATTTGCATTCAACGTGTGTGTTTTCATTGGTTATTTTATGCTCCCCATTTATTTAGAAAAGCCAACATACAAGCAAAAAAATTACTATCAAACTGTCAAAGAAATAAACAAATGAAAACCACTTTACTTTTTAATTAATATAGCCATCATAAATGGTACCCAATGAAGACTTTGCTTGTACTGATATGTGCCCCCTAGAGGAGCTGATTCTTGCAAAAACTTCACTCGAAAGATTTCAGAGCGAATGATATCAGCTACATTTACAAACCAACTTACCGAAACTCTGGTGTTTTCTGGGGGGCATGTTCTCAGGTCTGACGTAATCATCATCTGAGCTACATAACCCAAGTTCTTCTCCGTAGTTACTGTGAATTTGAGTCCATAATTCATGAGCAGTCATCGGCTGAATGATAAATGTAAATTGGAAAATGTTTGAAAAAAGATCGTAAAGTTGTTGTATCACAAAATGTCTTGGATGTGGCTACATATTAGTACTTCAAAATGATGAACATCACAATATTGATAAAGTGATGTAAATGTAAGCAATATGTATAATGATATAATCTTTTGCATTGTGGCCCTAAAAAAAATCAAGTCCTATCAAAAACATAGCTAGTAAACAGGATATATGGGATACAAAGTCCCCAAAAAAGCCCGTTTGTATGAACAAAAATTCGAACTTCGAAAGATCTTTTTTATTTTGGTTAGTTGTATAATATAGTCACATTTTATAGATTCATTTTAGAATTTTGCACACTTAACAAATTTGGCCTAATGCACACTTTATTATGCATTTATTTTCATACCTTGTCCAGCAAAGCATTCTGCCACAATCTGAAAGTCAGTAGATAGGCTCTATCTCTTGCAGTGAAGCTTGTAAACGTTGTTTTTGTTTTGTCTTTCATTAAAAACTGTATTGCATTCGGAATGACTTTAACTGTTTTTTCTTTCGTCATTTGGTCGATATCAACAAGTTTTACAGTGACCTTGGAAAAAAATGAAGGTTGAAATAAACTTGAAAAATCATTAAAATTAAATGATAATGTATTGCAAATCAACACATAACAATTTAATAATAAAAACGATAGGTACAAATACGATGCAGGACTGAATGAGTTTCTAAATCAGCGGTTCCCAACCAGCACCTATGAGAACCCGCAAGTGGGCCACAGAGAAGTTGGGGGGAGCCACAATGATGAGCTTGAAATTCCATATTCTCCATAATCTCATACTATAAATATCATAGGAATGAAGAACACGGGGGCGGCATGCGTGCTAACAGCATTCCGAAAGGGACTACAAGCCATAAAAGGTTGGTAATCACTGTTCTAGAATACAATATTAACACTTATTATTATAATTTAATCATTTAAATGAGCAAAACCATTTTGAGCAGTAAACAAACTTAAATAATTTCAGTGCAACCAAGATATAGTAAACCCATTCGAAACTTTTCTTAATATGACCAATCTATTGATTCATCATGTTTACTGTTGATTAATCTCAATGACTTAGGTCACACCTATAGGCTATACACCCGTAGATGGAAACCGAAAATGGCCGCAGTGATAACAGAACCCTCCACATTAAGCAAAGAAAACATCAACTATGGGACAAAATATAAGCTCATATATCGCCAATGTTTAAACATACATAACTGCACTCGTATGTATGGTTGATGTCAACAATTCAGAAATCCTAAAGAGCAATTCCTAACAGTTCATTTTAACCATATATGAAATAACAATATTCCCAAGAGAACAAGTACTTATTCCATATACCCTTCGAGACCCCTTGTCTAATCAACTAAACAAATTCCCAGTGTTGAAGATTGTAAATAACAAAAACTAA